>NC_092228.1:24033846-24179324 GCF_036320965.1 Panulirus ornatus
CAAGGTTATTAGATTCAGTAGTGTTGAGGGACATGTCAACTGGGAGGTACAGTTGACAGGAGAAAACTAGAGAAAGTGAAGTGTTTTAGATATCTGGAAGTGGATATAGCAGCGAATGGAACCATAGTAATAGAAGTGAGTCACAGGCTGGGGGATGGAGCGAAGGTTCTGGGAGCGTTGAAGAATGTGTGGAAGGCGAGAACGTTACCTCCCAGAGGATAAATGGGTATGTTTGAAGGAATAGTGGTTCCAACAATGTTATATTTTTGCATGGTGTGGGCTATAGACATGGTTGTGCGGAGGGTGGATGTGTTAGAAATGAAATTATAGATGATTATATGTGGTGTTTGGTGGTTTGACCGAGTTAGCAATGAAAAGGGAAGAGAGATGTGGGGTAATAAAAAGAATGTGGTTTAGAGTGGAAAAGGGGTGTATTGAAATGGTTCGGTCACATGGAGAGTGAGGAAAGATTGATAATGAGGATATATGTCTCTGAGGTAGAGGGAACGAGAAGTGGGAGACCAAATTGGAGATGGACGGATGGAGTGAAAAAGTTCTGAGCGTTCGGGGCCTGAACATACAGGGAGGTGAAAGGCGTGCAAGGAATAGATGGAATTGGAACGATGTGATATACCGGGATCGATGTGCTGTCAATGGATTGAACCAAGGCATATGAAGCGTCTGGGGTAAACCATGAAACGTTTTGTGGGGCCTGGATAAGGAAAGTGAGCTGTGGTTTCGGTGCATTACACATGACAGCTAGAGACTGATTGTGAACGAATGTGGCATTTTTTGTCTTTTCCTAGCGCTATCTCGCTCGCGCGTGGGGAATGGGGTGCCTTTTCTTGTGTGGTGGGGTTGGGGTGGTAATAGATGAAGTCAGCAAGTATGAATATGTACATGTGTAAATGTGTATATGTCTATGTATGTTTATGTATGTATACGTTGAAATTTTTAGGTATGTATATGTTACTGTGTGGGAGTTTATGTGTATATATGTGCATCAGGGTGGGTTGGGCTGTTCTTACGTCTGTTTCCCTGCGCTACCTTGCTAACGTGGGAAACAATGGCTAAGTATGTTAACCCTCCCTTCCTTGTAGTTTAACTTTCTAAAAGGGGAAACAGAAGAAGGAGTCATGTGGGAAGTGCTTATCCTCCTAGAGGCTGAATAGGGGTACCTAAATGTGTGTGGACGTAGCCAAGATGAAAAAAAGGGAGAGATATGTAGTATGTTAGAAGAAACGAGCATGGATGTTTTGGCTCAGAGTAAAACGAAGCTAAAAAGTAAAGAGGAAGAGTGGTTTAGGAATGTCTTAGGAGTTAAGTCAGGGGTTGGTGAAAGGACAGGAGTAAAGGAAGGAGGAACACTACTCCTGAAGCAGGAGTTGTGGGAGTATGTAATAGAGTGTAAGAAAGTAAACTCTACATTGATTTGGTTAAAACTGAAAGTGGATGGAGAGGGATGGGTGATTATTGGTGCCTGTGCACCTGGTCATGAGAAGAAAGATCATGAGAGGCAAGTGTTTTAGGAGCAACTGAGAGAGTTTATTAGCAGCTGTGATGCACGAGACAGGGTTATAGTGATGGGTGATTTCAATGCAAAGGTGAGTAATGTGGCACTTGAGGGTATAATTGGTGTACATGGGGTGTTCAGTGTTGTAAATGGAAATGGTGAAGAGCTTGTAGATTTGTGTGCTGAAAAAGGACTGGTGATTGGGAATACCTGGTTTAAAAAGAGAGATATACATAAGTATACGTAAGTAAGTAGGAGAAATGGTAGAAAGTGTTGTTGGATTACGTTTTAATTGATAAACGCGTGAAAGAGAGACTTTTGAATGTTAATGTGCTGAGAGAGGATGTCTGATCATTATCTTTTGGAGGTGAAGGTGATGATATGTAGAGGTTTTCAGAAAAGAAGCAGAATAAGTTGAGGTGAAGAGACTAGTGGGAGTAATTGAGCTTGGAAAGGAGGCTTGTGTGAGGAAGTACCAGGAGAGCTGGAGTGCAGAATGGAAAAAGGTGAGAGGAAATGACGTAAGAGGAGAGGGAGAGGAATGGGATGTATTTAGGGAAGCAGTGATGACTTGCGGAAAAGATGACTTTGGCATGAGAAAGGTGGGAGATGGGTAGATTAGAAAGGGTAGTGAGTGGTGGGATGAGGTGAGATTATTAGTGAAAGAGAAGAAAAGCATTTGGACTATTTAGATCAGATGATTGGGAAATGTATAATAGAAAGAGGCAAGAGGTCAAGAGAAAGGTGAAATAGGTGAAAAACAGAGCAAATGAGAGTATGCATCTTTCATGGTGTAATGCCTGATGATTGGCGGAATGCATGCACAATGCCACTGTACAAAGGCAAAACTACAGAGGTACAAGTTTGTTGAATATTCCCTAGGAATTATATGGCAGGGTATTAACTGAGAGGGTGAAGGCATGTATAGTACATCAGATTGTTGCGGAGCAATGTAGTTTCAGAAGTGGTAGAGAATGTGTGGATCAGGAATCTGCTTTGAAGAATGTATGTGAGAAATACTAAGAAAAACAGATGGACTTGTATGGATCTGGAGAAGGCATATGATAGATTTGATAGCGATGCTCTGTGGAAGGTATTAAGAGTATATGGTGTGGGAGGTACGTTGCTAGAAGCAGTGAAAGTTTTTATCGAGGGTGTAAGGCATGTGTACGAGTAGGAAGAGAGGAAAGTGATTTGTTCCCATTGAATATCGGTTTGCGGCAGGGGTGCGTGATGTTTCCATGGCTGTTTAATTTGTTTATGGATGGGGTTGCTAGTGTACTGAATGCAAGAGCTTTTGAGAGAGGGGCAAGTTTGCAGTCTGTTGTGGATGAGCTGGCTTGGGTTGGGAAGTGAGTCAGTTGTTGTTCGCTGATGATACAGCGCTGGCGGCTGATTCGGGTAAGAACCTGCAGAAGTTGGTGACCGAGTTTGGTAAAGTGTGTAAAAGAAAAAAGCTAAGAGTAAATGTGAATAAGGGCAAGGTTATTAGGTTCAGTAAGGTTGAGGGAAAATTAAGTTTCGGGACAAGGCTGAATGGAGAAAAACTGGAGGAAATGAAGTGTTTTAGATATCTGGGAGTGGATCTGATAGCGAATGGAACCGTAGATGCTGAAGCGAGTCACAGGGTGGGGGAGGGGGTGAAGGTTCTAGGAGCGTTGAAGAATGTGTGGAAGGGCAAAATTATGTATGTTTGAAGGAATAGTGGTTCCAAAAATGTTATATGGTTGTGAGACATTGGCTATAGATGGGGTTATACGGAGGAGGGTGAATGTGTTGGAACTGAAATATTTGTGGACAATATGCGGTGTGAGGTGGTTTGAGAGTAGGTAATGTAAGGGTAAGAGAGATGTGTGGAAATAAAAAGAGCATGGTTGAGAGAGCAAAAGAGGGTATATTGAAATGGTTTGGACATATGGAAAGAATGAGTGAGGAAAGGTTGACAAAGATATATGTGTCAGAGTTGGAGGGAACGAGAAGTGGGAGACCAATTTGTAGGTGGTGGAAGGATGGAGTGAAAAAGATTTTGGGCGATAGGGGCCTGAACATGCAGGAGGGTAAATGGCGTGCAAGGAATAGAATGAATTGAAACGATATGGTATACCGAGTCAACATGCTGTCAATGGATTTAACCAGGGCATATGAAGCGTCTAGGGTAAACCAGGGAAAGACGTGTGGGGCCTTGATATGGAAAGGGAGTGGTGGTATCGGTGCATTACACTTAAGTGTGACGAAAAGTGGCCTTTGTTGTCGTTTCCTAGCGGTACATCGCACGCGCACGGGGAAATGGAGGCACCATTTCAGGTGTGGAGGGATGGCGGCGGAAACGGAAAAAGGCAATATGTATGAATATGTACATATGTATATATGTATATGTTTGTGTATATAAATGTATGTATACGTTGAAATGCATAGATATGTATATGTGCTGTGTGAGCGTTTATGTATATACATGTGTATGTGGGTGGCTTGGGCCATTCTTTCGTGTGTTTCCTTGCGCTACCTCGCTGACGCGGGAGACAATGACAAAATATAATAATGAATAATGATAGATGAATAGATATACATATTTCATTTGTTATACATCATCACTTTTTCACGCGTCATCGAGGTAACGCCAGGAAACAGACGAAGAATGGCCTACCCACCCATATACATAAATATGTACATGAACGCCCTCATACTCACATATACATACATATACATAACAACATATACATACATATACATTCTCATAAGCAGACATTATATATATATACACATGTACATACTCACACTTGCCTGCCTTCATCCACTTCTGTCGCTAACCCACCCCGCAGGATGGAATACAGACAAAAAAGGCCTCATTCGTTCACTCTCATTCTCTTGCTTTCATGTGTAATGCACCG
Organism: Panulirus ornatus; assembly: GCF_036320965.1. Taxonomy (NCBI): domain Eukaryota; kingdom Metazoa; phylum Arthropoda; class Malacostraca; order Decapoda; family Palinuridae; genus Panulirus; species Panulirus ornatus. The sequence continues at coordinate 24,038,248 of NC_092228.1, forward strand.
AAACCACAGACCCGTATCCACATCCAGGCACTACAGACCTTCCCATGGCTTTACCCCAGACGCTTCACATTCCTTGGTTCAGTCCATTGACGGTATGTCGACCCCGGTATACCACAACTTTCCAATTTACTCTATTCCTTGCACACCTCTCACCCTCCTGTATGTTCAGGCCCTGATCGCTCTTAATCTTTTTCACTCCATCCTTCCACCTCCAATTTGGTCTCCCACTTCTCCTCGTTCCTTCCATCTCTGACACATATATCCTCTTTGTCAATCTTTCCTCACTCATTCTTTCCATACGTCCAAAACATTTCAATACACCCTCTTTTGCTCTCCCAAACATGCTCTTTTTATTTCCACACATCTCTCTCACCCTTACATTACCTACTCTCAAACCACCTCACACCACATATTGTCCACAAACATTCAATTCCAACGCATTCACCCTACTCCGTATAACCCCATCTATAGCCCATGACTCGCAACCATATAGTATCGTTGGAACTACCATTTCTTCAAACATAACCATTTTTGCTCTCTGAGATAACGGTCTCTTCTTTCCCAAAATCTCCATCGCACAGATTTCCAAACTCGGTCACCAATTCCTGCAGTTTCTCACAAGAATCAACCATTAGAGCTGTATCATTGGCAAACAACAACTGAGTCCCTTCCCAGGCTCTCTCATCTACAACAGGACTGTATATTAGCTCCTCTCTCCAAAACTCTTGCATTCACCTGCCTAACTACCCCATCCATAAGCAAATCAAACAACAATGGAGACATCACACACCCCTGCTGCAGAGCTACATTCACTGAGACCCAATCTCCTCTCCTCTCTTCCTACTTGTGCACATGCCTTGTATCCTCGGTAAAATACTTTTAACTGCTTTTAGCAGCTTGCCACTCGTACCACATACTCTTAAAACCTTCCACAAAGCATCTCTATCAACCCTAGAGTATGCCTTCTCCATATTCATTAATGATACATACAAATCCATTCGTATTTCTAAGTATTTCTCACATACATTCTTCAAAGCAAACATCTGATTCACAAATCCTCTGCCACTTCGGATACCACACCGTTCTTTCCCAGTCTAATGCTTCATACATGCCTTCACTTGTCAATTAATACCCTCCCATATAATTTCCCAACAAACAAATACCTTTTAATATGAGCACTCACCTCTACCCCCGTTTGCCTTTGTACAAAGGCACTGTGCATGTATTCCGCCACACATCAGGCACTTCACCAATCAACAACGCAGTCACCCCCTTTTTTTTGATAAATGAGTGTGTTAGTGGTTTTGATGCACGAGACCGGGTTATAGTGATGGGTGATTTGAATGCAAAGGTGAGTAATGTAGCAGTTGAGTGAATAATTGGTGTCCATGGGGTGTTCAGTGTTGTAAATGGAAATAGTAAGGAGCTTGTAGATTTTTGTGCTGAAAAAGGACTGGTGATTGGGAATACCTGGCTTAAAAAGAGAGATATACATAAGTATACGTATATTAGTAGAAGAGATGGCCAGAGAGCGTTATTGGATTACGTGTTAATTGATAGGCGCGCAAAAGAGAGACTTTTGGATGTTAATGTGCTGAGAAGTGCAACTGGAGGGATGTCTGATCATTATCTTATGGAGGCAAAGGTGAAGGTTTGTAGAGGTTTTCAGAGAAGAAGAGAGAATGTTGGGGTGAAGAGAGTGTTGAGAGTAAGTGAGCTTAGGAAGGAGACTTATGTGAGGAAGTACCAGGAAAAACTAAGTACAGAATGGAAAAAGGTGAGAACAAAAGAGGTAAGGGGAGTGGAGGAGGAATGGGATGCATTTAAGGAAGCAGTGATGGCTTGCGCAAAAGATGCTTATGGCATAAGAAGCGTGGGAGGTGGGTTGATTAGAAACGGTAGTGAGTGGTGGGATGAAGAAGTAAGATTATCAGTGAAAGAGAAGAGGGAGGCATTTAGACAGTTTTTGCAGGGAAATGATGCAAAGAGTGGAAGATGTATAACAGAAAGAGGCAGGAGGTCGAAAGTAAGGTGCAAGAGGAGGAAAAGAGGGCAAATGAGAGTTGGGGTGAGAGAGTATCATTAAGTTTTAGGGAGAATAAAAAGATGTTTTGGAAGGAGGTAAATAAAGTGCGTAAGAAAAGGGAACAAACGGGAACTTCAGTCAAAGGTGCTAATTGGGAGGTGATAACAAGTAGTGGTGATGTGAGAAGGAAGTGGAATGAGAATTTTGAAGGTTTGTTGCATGTGTTTGATGATAGAGTGATAGATATAGGGTGTTTTGGTCGAGGTGGTGTGCAAAGTGTGAGGGTTAGGGAAAATGATTTAGGAAAGGGAGAAGAAGTATTAAAGGCTTTGCGGAAGATGAAAGCCGGCAAGGAAGCGGGTTTGGATGGTATTGCATTGGAATTTATAAAAAAAAAAAGTGGGTGACTGTATTGTTGACTGGTTGGAAAGGTTATTTAATGTATGTATGATTCATGGTGAGGTGCCTGAGGATTGGCGGAATGCTTGCATAGTGCTATTGTACAAAATCAAAGGGGACAAAAGTGAGTGCTCAAATTACAGAGGTATAAGTTTGTCGAGTATTCCTGGGAAATTATATGGGAGGATATTGATTGAGAGGGTGAGGGCATGTACAGAGCATCAGATTGGGGAAGAGCAATGTGGTTTCAGAAGTGGTAGAGGATGTGTGAATCAGGTGTTTTCTTGGAGGAATGTATGTGAGAAATACTTAGAAAAGCAAATGGATTTCTATGTAGCATTTATGTATCTGGAGAAGGCATATGATAGAGTTGATAGAGATGGTCTGTGAAAGGTATTAAGAATATATGGTGTGGGAGGCAAGTTGTTAGAAGCAGTGAAAAGGTTTTATCGAGGATGTAAGGCATGTGTACATGTAGGAAGAGAGGAAAGTGATTGGTTCTCAGTGAATGTAGGTTTGCGGCAGGGGTGTGTGATGTCTCCATGGTAGTTTAATTTGTTTATGGATGGGGTTGTTAGGGAGGTGAATGCAGGAGCTTTGAAAAGAGGGGCAAGTATGCAGTTTGTTGTGGATGAGAGAGCTTGGGAAGTGAGTCAGCTGTTGTTCACTGGTGGCTGATTCATGTGAGAAACTGCAGAAGCTGGTGAATGAGTTTGGTAAAGTGTGTGAAAGATGAAAGTTGAGAGTAAATGTTGAAGTTGAGAGTAAAAGTTGAAGATCAATTCAATTGGGAGGTAAGTTTGAACGGAAAAAAAATGGAGGAAGTAAAGTGTTTTAGATATCTGGGAGTGGATTTGACAGCGGAAGGAACCATGGAAGCGGAAGTGAATCTTAGGGTGGGGGAGGCAGCGAAAATTCTGGGAGCCTTGAAGATCGTGTGTAAGTCGAGAACAATATCTCGGAAAGCAAAAAATGGGTATGTTTGAAGAAATAGTGGTTCTAACAATGTTGTATGGTTGCGAGGCGTGGGCTATGGATAGAGTTGTGCGAAGGAGGGTGGATGTGCTGGAAATGAGATGTTTGAGGGCAATATGTGATGTGAGGTGGTTTGATCGAGTAAGTAATAATAGGGTAAGAGAGATGTGTGGTAATAAAAAGAGTGTGGCTGAGAGAGCAGGAGAGGGTGTTTTGAAATGGTTTGGTCACATGAAGAGAATGAATGAGGAAAGACTGACAAAAAGGATATATGTGTCAGAGGTGGATGGAACGACGAGAAGTGGGAGACCAAATTGGAGGTGGAAAGATGGAGTGAAAAAGATTTTGAACGATCGGGGCCTGAATATTCAGGAGGGTGAAAGGCGTGCAAGGAGTAGAGTGAATTGGAAAGATGTGGTATACCGGGGTTAAATTGCTGTCAATAGATTGAACCAGGGCATGTGAAGCGTCTGGGGTAAACCATGGAAAGTTGTGTAGGGGCCTGGATGTGGAAAGGGAGCTGTGGTTTCGGTGCATTATTACATGACACCAAGAGACTGAGTGTTAACGAATGGGGCCTTTGTTGCCTTTTCCTAGCGCTACCTCGCACACATTAGGGGTGAGGGAGTTGTTATTTCATGTGTGGCGAGGTGGCGATGGGAATGAATAAAGGCAGACAGTATCAATTATGTACATATGCATATATGCATGTGTCTGTGTGTGCATATATATGTATACGTTGAGATGTATAGGTACGTATATTTGCGTGTGTAGACGTGTATGTATATACATGTGTATGTGGGTGGGTTGGGCCATTCGTTCGTCAGTTTCCTTGCGCTACCCCGCTAACGCGGGAGACAGCGACAAAGCAAAATGAATAAATATATGTATAATTTCTTTTTTTTTATTTTCCTTTGTCGCTGTCTCCCGCGTTAGCGAGGTAGCACAAGGAAACAGACGAAAGAATGGCCCAACCCGCCCACATACACATGTGTATAAATGCACGTCCACACACGCAAATATACATATCTATACATCTCAATGTATACATATATATACACACACAGACATATACATATATACACATGTACATAATTCATACTGTCTGCCTTTATTTATTCCCATCATCTCCTCGCCACACATGGAATAACAACCCCCTCCCCCCCTCATGAGTGCGAGGTAGCGCTAAGAACAGACAACAAAGGCCCCATTCGTTCACATTCAGTCTCTTGCTGTCATGTAATAATGCACCGAAACCACAGCTCCCTCTCCACATCCAGGCCCCAGAGAACTTTCCATGGTTTACCCCAGACGCTTCACATGACCTGGTTCAATACATTGACAGCACGTCGACTCCGGTATACCACATCGTTCCAATTCACTCTATTCATTGAACGCCTTTCACCTTCCTGCATGTTTAGGCCATGATCACTCAAAATCTTTTTCACTCCATCTTTTCACCTCGAATTTGGTCTCTCACTTCTCCTCGTTCCCTCCACCTCTGACACATATATCCACTTGGTCAATCTTTCCTCACTCATTCTCTCCATGTCACCAAACTATTTCAAAACACCCGCTTCTGCTCTCTCAACTACACTCTTTTTATTTCCACACATCTCTCTTTCCCTTAGATTACTTACTCGATCAAACCACCTTACACCACATATTGTACTCAAACATCTCATTTCCAGCACATCTACCATCCTCCGCACAACTCTATCCATAGCCCACGCCTCGCAACCATACAAAATTGTTGGAACCACTATTCCTTGAGACATACCCATTTTTGCTTTCCGAGATAATGTTCTCAACTTCCAAATATTCTTCAAGGCTCCCAGAATTTTCGCCCCCTCCCCCACCCTATGATTCACTTTCGCTTCTATGGTTCCATCCGATGCCAGTTCCACTCCCAGATATCTAAAACACTTTACTTCCTTCAATTTTTCTCAATTCAAACTTACCTCCCAATTGACTTGACCCTCAACCCTACTGTACCTAATAACCTTGCTCTTATTCACATTTACTCTGAACTCTCTTCCTTCAGACACTTTACCAAACTCAGTCACCAGCTTCTGCAGTTTCTAACAGGAATCAGCCACCAGCGCTGTATCATAAGCGAACAACAACAGAATCACTTCCCAAGCTCTCTCATCCACAACAGACTTCATACTTGCCCCTCTTTCCAAAACTCTTGCATTCACCTCCCTAACAACCCCATCCATAAACAAAGTAAACAACAATGGAGAAATCACACACCCCTGCCGTAAACTTATATTCACTGAGAACCAATCACTTTCCTCTCTTCCTATTCGTACACATGCCTTACATCCTCAATAATAACTTTTCACTGCTTCTAACAACTTGCCTCCCACACCACATAATCTTAATACCTTCCACACAGCATCTATATGAACTCTATCACATGCCTTCTCCAGATCCATAAATGCTACATATAAATCCATTTGCTTTTCTAGGTATTTCTCACATACATTCTTCAAAGAAAATACCTGATCCACACATCCTCTACCACTTCTACCAGTCAACAATACAATCACCCCCATTTTTAATAAATTCCACTGCAATACCATCCAAACCTGCAGCCTTGCTGGCTTTCATCTTCCGCAAAGCTTTTACTACCTCTTCTCTGTTTACCAAATCATTTTCCCCAACCCTCTCACCTTGCACACCACCTCGACCAAGACACCCTATATCTGCCACTCTATCATCAAACACATTAAACAAACCTTCAAAATACTCACTCCATCTCCATCTCACATCACCACTTCTTGTTATCACCTCCCCATTAGCCCCCTTCACTGAAGTTCCCATTTGCTCCCTTGTCTTACGCACTATATTTACCTCCTTCCAGAACATCTTTTTATTCTCCCTAAAATTTAATGATACTCTCTCACCCCAACTCTCATTTGCCCTCTTTTTCACCTCTTGCACCTTTTTCTTTACCTCCTGTCTCTTTCTTTTATACATCTTTTATAAATGGGGTGTTCAGCGTTGTAAATGGAAATGGTGAAGAGCTTGTAGATTTATGTACTGAAAAAGGACTGGTTATTGGGAATTCCTGGTTTAAAAAGCGAGATATACATAAGTATACGTATGTAAGTAGGAGAGATGGCTAGAGAGCGTTATTGGATTACGTGTTAATTGACAGGCGAGCGGAAGAAAGACTTTTGGATGTAAATGTGCTGAGAGGTGCAAATGGAGGGATGTCTGATCATTATCTTGTGGAGGCTAAGGTGAAGATTTATATGGGTTTTCAGAAAAGAAGAGTGAATGTCTGGGTGAAGAGGGTGGTGAGAGTAAGTGAGCTTGGGAAGGAGACTTGTGGAAGGAAGTACCAGGAGAGACTGAGTACAGAATGGAAAAAGGTGGGAACAATGGAAGTAAGGGGAATGGGGGAGGAATGGGATGTATTTAGGGAATCAGTGATGGATTGCGCAAAAGATGCTTGTTGCATGAGAAGCGTGGGAGGTGGGTTGATTAGAAAGGGTAGTGAGTGGTGGGATGAAGAAGTAAGATTATTAGTGAAAGAGAAGAGAGAGGCATTTGGACGATTTTTGAAGGGAAAAAATGCATATATATATATATATATATATATACAATTTGTTTTGCACACTCTCTCCCTTAGTGTTCTGGCACTCTTCATTGTTGAAACAGGACTCACGATATATGCATAGCAGTTTGATTTCTTCACTCACAAAGGAGATGTATTTGATGCCATTGTTGTAATAATGGCATTGTTCCTTGTTGCTGTTTACCTTCACTCCCAGGATGCCCATACTGGGGTTGGCCTCATAATAGTACTGCGGCTGTAGAGAGTGGTTCATATACAAAATGCAATGGTGATAAAAGTTAAGAGGGCTGGAGAAAAAAGATTGCTTGAGGAACAGCAAAACAGATATCTTGCAGAGCAAGAGGTGGAAAGGTACCGCACTTACAGCTATGCCCAAGATGTATACATCAAAACACTCCAAGATCTTTTGAGAACGAATGGTATTTCGTATCAAGAGGAATGCAGAAGTATTCCTGAAATCAAAAGAATCAAAGTTGTAGCTGACGTGAATACTGAATAAAAATCCTGGAAAATCAAGATTTTTGCAAACTTAACATTACATTCTTGCGAGACAGTTGATTGTCATACCAAAATTTATGTACATATTTTTTTTAACATCTTTGTAAACATATAGGTAACAATATACATATATATATATATATGTATATATATATATATATATATATATATATGTATTTTTTTTTTCATACTATTCGCCATTTCCCGCATTAGCGAGGTAGCGTTAAGAACAGAGGACTGGGCCTTTGAGGGAATATCCTCATCTGGCCCCCTATATATATATATTTATATATATATATATTTATATATATATATATATATATATATATTTTTTTTTTGTCGCTGTCTCCCGCGTTTGCGAGGTAGCGCAAGGAAACAGACGAAAGAAATGGCCCAACCCACCCCCATACACATGTATATACATACGTCCACACACGCAAATATACATACCTACACAGCTTTCCATGGTTTACCCCAGACGCTTCACATGCCCTGATTCAATCCACTGACAGCACGTCAACCCCGGTATACCACATCGCTCCAATTCACTCTATTCCTTGCCCTCCTTTCACCCTCCTGCATGTTCAGGCCCCGATCATACAAAATCTTTTTCACTCCATCTTTCCACCTCCAATTTGGTCTCCCTCTTCTCCTCGTTCCCTCCACCTCCGACACATATATCCTCTTAGTCAATCTTTCCTCACTCATTCTCTCCATGTGCCCAAACCATTTCAAAACACCCTCTTCTGCTCTCGCAACCACGCTCTTTTTATTTCCACACATCTGTCTTACCCTTACGTTACTTACTCGCTCAAACCACCTCACACCACACATTGTCCTCAAACATCTCATTTCCAGCACATCCATCCTCCTGCGCACCACTCTATCCATAGCCCACGCCTCGCAACCATACAACATTGTTGGAACCACTATTCCTTCAAACATACCCATTTTTGCTTTCCGAGATAATGTTCTCGACTTCCACACATTCTTCAAGGCTCCCAGAATTTTCGCCCCCTCCCCCATCCTATGATCTACTTCCGCTTCCATGGTTCCATCCGCTGCCAGATCCACTCCCAGATATCTAAAACACTTTACTTCCTCCAGTTTTTCTCCATTCAAACTCACCTCCCAATTGACTTGACCCTCAACCCTACTATACCTAATAACCTTGCTCTTATTCACATTTACTCTTAACTTTCTTCTTTCACAGACTTTACCAAAGTCAGTCACCAGCTTCTGCAGTTTCTCACATGAATCAGCCACCAGCTCTGTATCATCAGCGAACAACAACTGACTCACTTCCCAAGCTCTCTCATCCCCAACAGACTTCATATATATATATAAATATATGTATGTGTATATATCTATATATATATATGTATATATATATATATATATATATATATATATATATATATATATATATATATATATATATATATATATATATATATATATATATATATATATTATCCCTGAGGATAGGGGAGAAAGAATACTTCCCACGCATTTTCTGCGTGTCGTATAAGGCGACTAAAAGGGGAGGGAGCGGATGGCTTGAAATCCTCCCCTCTCGTTTTTTTTTTTTTTAAATTTTCCAAAAGAAGGAATAGAGAAAGGGGGCCAGGTGAGGATATTCCCTCAAAGGCCCAGTCCTCTGTTCTTAACGCTACCTCGCTAATGCGGGAAATGGCGAATAATATGAAAAATAAGAAAAAAAATGTAGATATATATATATATATATATATATATATATATATATATACCTATGAGTCCATGGGGGAAATGAAACACGATAAGTTTCCAAGTGCAATTTCGTGGAATAATCACATCAACCGGGGAGATCCATGAAAGAAATATATGTCAGTTGATATATAACGAAGAGACGTAGCTAGGACGCCATTTGGTATACAAGTGACAAGTGATAATCACATGTTTACCAAATGGCGTTCTACCTACGTGTCATCGTTGTATATCAATTGGCATATAATTCTTTCTTGTATATCGCCGATGATGTGATTATTGCACGAAATGCACTTGGGAACTTATGGTGTTTCATATTTTCCGTGGACTCATAGGAATATACTTGATCACGCGCAAAATTGTGATCCTTTCCAACAAATTTATATATATATATATATATATATATATATATATATATATATATATATATATATATATATATATATATATATATATATACATATATATATATATATATATATATATATATATATATATATATATATATATGTATATATATATATATATATATATATATATATATATATATATATATATATATATATATGTATATATATATATATATATATATATATATATATATATATATATATATATATATATACATATATATATATATATATATATATATATATATATATATATATATATATATATATATATATATATATATATATATATATATATATATATATATACATAATTTGGGAGACCAAATTGGAGGTGGAAAGATGGAGTGAAAAAGATTTTGTGTGATCGGGGCCTGTACATGCAGGAGGGTGAAAGGAGGGCAAGGAATAGAGTGAATTGGATGGATGTGGTATACCGGGGTTGACTTGCTGTCAGTGGATTTAATCAGGGCATGTGAAGCGTCTGGGGTAAACCATGGAAAGCTGTGTAGGTATGTATATTTGCGTGTGTGGACGTATGTATATACATGTGTATGGGGGTGGGTTGGGCCATTTCTTTCGTCTGTTTCCTTGCGCTACCTCGCAAACGCGGGAGACGGCGACAAAGAAAAAAAAAAATATATATATATATATATATATATATATATATATATATATATATATATATATATATATATATATATATATATATATATATATATATATAAGTTATCTTAAGTTAAAACGGATATGGGAAAATGATTAGCTGGATTAATCATCATCGATTACACGTCACATATCAAGATTCTCTGTAGTCACTCATACAACTAAGATGTTACCTTACCTGCAGTAGTAGTGGGAGACAGGTGTCTGCGTGAGCGAGTTGTGGCTACATCCACCGCCAGCCGAGGTGTTATGATGGACCTCCTGCTGCTCAGCCCGCGCTACAATAAGTACGACAGGAAACGTTGCCAAGCAAAAGATTTACCGCCACATCCATCCAATCAGAGGGTCCCTCGTAATGTCACCTTAAGTAAATCAAGGTGGTCTGATTCCTCATGTGTTCAGATGTAGATTTTCTTTTTCTACCATAATTCATGAAAATATGTATAAATGGTATCCCGAAAATTTGGAATGATAGAGCTAATAATTCATTTCTTATCTTCTTGCTGTTTCAGGTTTAAACTGCTTATGATGTCGCTGAATATAGATGAAGATAAACAGGTTATTTTACTTATTTCAGATGTAGTGTCGGACACAATGAATACGATCTGTGCATGAATTATTTCTCCCATAATTTGTACAATGAATCCCGACTATATATGTAAATAATTCATCATTATACCCGAGAATCAAACCTTGTGCATCACTGTACTACCCTTGTAGCCTAAGCCCCAGAGCAAATGAACTACTTCATTATCACCGACGTAACCATTTTCTGATTTACGAATCACGTCATACATAACGGATCCCTCCGAACTGACAATACGGCAAATCAAGTTATGGACTTATTATTCGACTCATAAGGTACTGTGGTAATCTAAATATATCTCAAACATATACTTATAAAATCTGGTGAGGATTGCAAAGCCTCTTGACTGCCAAAAAGACGGACCGCGCTCAGATTCACGATATATAGAAATAAAAAGTTTACATCAAATGTCATGTATACATTACAACGTTTCATGATCTCTCTCTCTCTCTCTCTCTCTCTCTCTCTCTCTCTCTCTCTCTCTCTCTCTCTCTCTCTCTCTCTCTCTCTCTCTCTCTCTCTCTCTCTGTATATACACACTTTTATATATATATATATATATATATATATATATATATATATATATATATATATATATATATATATATATATATTTTTTTTTTTTTATTTTATTTTTTTTTTTTGCTGTCTCCCGCGTTTGCGACGTAGCGCAAGGAAACAGACGAAAGAAATGGCCCAACCCACCCCCATACACATGTATATACATGAGTCCACACACGCAAATATACATACCTACACAGCTTTCCATGGTTTACCCCAGACGCTTCACATGCCCTGATTCAAACCACTGACCGCACGTCAACCCCGGTATACCACATCGATCCAATTCACTCTATTCCTTGCCCTCCTTTAACCTTCCTGCATGTTCAGGCCCCGATCACACAAAATCTCTCTCACTCCATCTTTCCACCTCCAATTTGGTCTCCCACTTCTCCTCGTTCCCTCCACCTCCAACACATATATCTTCTTGGTCAATCTTTCCTCACTCATTCTCTCCATGTGCCCAAACCATTTCAAAACACCCTCTTCTGCTCTCTCAACAACGCTCTTTTTATTTCCACATATCTCTCTTACCCTTACGTTACTTACTCGATCAAACCACCTCACACCACACATTGTCCTCAAACATCTCATTTCCAGCACATCCATCCTCCTCTGCACAACTCTATCCATAGCCCACGCCTCGCAACCATACAACATTATTGGAACCACTATTCCTTCAAACATACCCATTTATGCTTTCCGAGATAATGTTCTCCACTTCCACACATTCTTCAAGGCTCCCAGGATTTTCGCCCCCTCCCCCACCCTATGATCCACTTCCGCTTCCATGGTTCCATCCGCTGCCAGATCCACTCCCAGATATCTAAAACACTTTACTTACTCCAGTTTTGCTCCATTCAAACTTACCTCCCAATTGACTTGACCCTCAACCCTACTGTACCTAATAACCTTGCTCTTATTCACATTTACTATTAACTTTCTTCTTTCACACACTTTACCAAACACAGTCACCAGCTTCTCCAGTGTCTCACATGAATCAGCCACCAGCGCTGTATCATCAGCAAACAACAACCGACTCACTTCCCAAGCTTTCTCATCCCCAACAGACTTTATACTTGCCCCTCTTTCAAAAACTCTTGCATTCACCTCCCTTACAACCCCATCCATAAACAAATTAAACAACCATGGAGACATCACACACCCCTGCCGCAATCCTACATTCACTGAGAACCAATCACTTTCCTCTCTTCCTACACGTACACATGCCTTACATCCTCGATAAAAACTTTTCACTGCTTCTAACAACTTGCCTCCCACATCATATATTCTTAATACCTTCCACAGAGCATCTCTATCAACTCTATCCTATGCCTTCTCCAGATCCATAAATGCTACGTTCAAATCCATTTGCTTCTCTAAGTTTTTCTCATATACATTCTTCAAAGCAAACACCTGATCCACACATCCTCTACCACTTCTGAAACCACACTGCTCTTCCCCAATCTGATGCTCTGTATATGCCTTCACCCTCTTAATCAATACCCTCCCATATAATTTACCAGGAATACTCAACAAACTTATACCTCTGTAATTTGAACACTCACTCTTATCCCCTTTGCCTTTGTACAATGGCACTATGAACGCATTCCGCCAATCCTCAGGCTCCTCACCATGAGTCATACATACATTAAATAACCTTACAGTCACCCCCTTTTATAATCGATTCCACTGCAATACCATCCAAACCTGCTGCCTTGCCGGCTTTCATCTTCCGCAAAGCTTTTACTACCTCTTCTCTGTTTACCAAATCATTTTCCCTAACCCTCTCACTTTGCACACCACCTCGAACAAAACACCCTATATCTGCCACTCTATCATGAAACACATTCAACAAATCTTCAAAATACTTATTCCATCTCCTTCTCACATCACCACTACTTGTTATCACGTCCCCATTAGCGTCCTTTACTGAAGTTCCCATTTGCTCCCTTCTCTTAAGCACTTTATTTACGTCCTTCCAGAAACTATTTTTATTCTCCCTAAAATTTAATGATACTCTCTCACCCCAACTTTCATTTGCCCTCTTTTTCAACTCTTGCACCTTTCTCTTGACCTTCTGTTTCTTTCTTTTATACATCTCCCGCTCAATTGCACTTTTTCCCTGCAAAAATCATCCAAATTCCTCTCTCTTCTCTTTCACTAATAATCTTACTTCTTCATCCCACCAATCATTACCCTTTCTAATCAACCCACCTCCCACGCTTCTCATGCCAAAAGAATCTTTTGCGCACTCAATCACTGATTCCCTAAATACATCCCATTCCTCCCCCACTCCCCTTACTTCCATTGTGATCGGGGCCTGAACATGCAGGAGGGTGAAAGGCGGGCAAGGAATAGAGTGAATTGGATCGATGTGGTATACCGGTGTTGACGTGCTGTCAGTGGATTGAATCAGGGCATGTGAAGCGTCTGTGGTAAACCATGGAAAGTTGTGTGGGCCTGGATATGGAAAGGGAGCTGTGATTTCGGGCATTATTGCATGACAGCTAGAGACTGAGTGTAAATGAATGGGGCCTTTGTTGTCTTTTCCTAGCGCTACCTAGCACAGATGAGTGGGGAAGGGGATGGTATTCCATGTGTGTCGAGGTGGCGATGGGAATGTGTGCATGGGTATATATGTATGTGTCTGTGTGTGTATATATATGTGTACATTGAGATGTATAGGTATGTATATTTGCGTGTGTGGACGTGTACGTATATATATATATATATATGGGGGTGGGTTGGGCCATTTCTTTCGTCTGTTTCCTTGCGCTACCTCGCAAACGTGGGAAACAGCGACAAAGCAAAGTAAATAAATATAAATATATATATATATATATATATATATATGTATATATATATATATATATATATATATATATATATATATATATATATATATATATATATATATATATATATATATATTATATATTATCCCTGGGGATAGGGGATTAAGAATACTTTCCACGTATTCCCTGCGTGTCGTAGAAGGCGACTAAAAGGGGAGGGAGCGGGGGGCTGGAAATCCTCCCCTCTCGTTTTTTTTTTTTTAATTTTCCAAAAGAAGGAACAGAGGGGGCCAGGTGAGGATATTCCAAAAAAGGCCCAGTCCTCTGTTCTTAACGCTACCTCGCCAACGCGGGAAATGGCAAATAGTTTAAAAGAAAGAAAGAATATATATATATATATATATATATATATATATATATATATATATATATATATATATATATATATATATATATATATATATATATATATATATATATATGTATATATATATATATATATATATATATATATATATATATATATATATATATATATATATATATGTATATATATGTATATATATATATATATATATATATATATATATGTATATATATATATATATGTATATATATATGTATATATATATATATATATATATATATATATATATATATATATATATATATATATATATATATATATATATATATATATATATATATATATATATATATATATATATATATATATATATATATATATATATATATATATATATATATATATTTATTTATTTATTTTATTTTTGCTTTGTCGCTGTCCCCCGCGTTAGCGAGGTAGCGCAACGAAACAGATGAAAGAATGGCCCAACCCACCCACATACACATCTATATATATACACGTCCACACACGCAAATATACATAACTATACATCTCAATGTACACATATATATATATATATATATACACACAGACATATACATATATACACATATACATAATTGATACTGTCTCCGTTTATTTATTCCCATATCCACCTCGCCACAGAACAACAGCCCCCCTCACCCCTAATGTGTGCGAGGTAGCGCTAGAAAAAGACAACAAAGGCACCATTCGTTCAAACTTAGTCTCTAGCTGTCTTGTACTAATGCACCGAAACCACAGCTCCCTTTCCATATCCTGGCCCCACAGAACTTTCCATGGCTTACCTCGGACGCTTCACATGCCCTGGTTCAATCCATTGACAGCAGGTCGACCCGGGTATACCACGTCGTTCCAATTTACTCTAATCCTTGCACGTCTTTCACCCTCCTGCATGTTCAGGCCCCAATCACTCAAAATCTTTTTCACTCCATCTTTCCACCTCCAATTTGGTCTTCCACTTCTCCTCGTTCCCTCCTCTTCTGACACATATATCATCTTTTCAATCTTTCCTCACTCATTCTCTCCATGTGACCAATACTTTTCAAAACACCCACTTCGGCTCCCTCAACCACACTCTTTATATTTCCACATATCCGTCTTAGGCTTACATTTCTTACTCGATCAAACCACCTCAAACCACATATTGTCCTCAAACATTTCATTTCCAGCACATCCACCCTCCTGCGTACAACTCTATCCATACGCCACGACTCGCAACATTACAACATTGTTGGAACCACTATTCCTTCAAACATACCCAGTTTTGCTTTCCGAGATAATCTTCTCGACTTCCAAACATTCTTCAATTCTCCCAGAATTTTCGCCCCCTCCCCCACCCTATGATTCACTTTCGCTTCCATGGTTCCATCCGCTGCCAGATCCACTCCAAGATATCTAAAACACTTTACTTCCTCCCGTTTTTTTCCATTTAAACTTACCTCCCAATTGACTTCACCCTCAACCCTACTGTACCTAATAACCTTGCTCTTACTCACATTTACTCTTAACTTTCTTCTTTCACACAGTTTACCAAACACAGTCACCAGCTTCTGCAGTTTCTCACATGAATCAGCCACCAGCGCTGTATCATCAGCGAACAACAACTGACTCACATCCCAAGCACTCTCCTCCACAACAGACTGCATACTTGCCCCTCTTTCCAAAACTCTTGCATTCACCTCCCTAACAAACCCATCCATAAACAAATTAAACAACTATGGAGACATCACACACCTCTGCCGCAAAATTATATTTACTGAGAACCAATCACTTTCCTCTCTTCCTACACGTACACATACCTTACATCCTCGATAAAAACTTTTCACTGCTTCTAACAACTCACCTCCCACACCATATATTCTTAATACCTTCCACAGAGCATCTCTATCAACTCTATCCAATGCCTTCTCTAGACCCATAGATGCTACATACAAATCCATTTGCTTTTCTAAGTATTTCTCACATACATTCTTCAAAGCAAACACCTGATCAACACATCCTCTACCACTTCTGAAACCACACTGCTCTTCCCTAATCTGATGCTCTGTACATGCCTTCACCCTCTCAATCAATACCCTCCCATATAAATTACCAGGAATACTCAACAAACCTATACCTCTGTAATTTAAGCACTCACTCTTATCCCCTTCGCCTATGTACAATGGCACTATGCAATCATTCCTCCAATCCTCAGGCACCTCACAATGAATCATATATACATTAAAAAACCTTACCAACCAGTCAACAATACAGTCACCCTTTTAATAAATTAAATACAGTCTCTTTTAATAAATTTCAATGCAATACCATTAAAATCTGCTGCTTTGCCGGCTTTCATCTTCCGCAAAGCTTTTACTGCCTCTTCTCTGTTTACCAAATCATTTTCCCTAACCCTCTCACTTTGCACACCAACTCGACCAAAACACCCTATATCTGCCACTCTATCATCAAACACATTCAACAAACCTTCAAAATACTCACTCCATCTCCTTCTCATATCACCACTACTTGTTATCACCTCCCCATTTGCCCCCTTCACTGAAGTTCCCATTGATCCTTTATATATATATATATATATATATATATATATATATATATATATATATATATATATATATATATATATATATATATTTTTTTTTTTTTTTTTATACTTTGCCGCTGTCTCCCGCGTTTGCGAGGTAGCGCAAGGAAACAGACGAAAGAAATGGCCCAACCCCCCCCCCCCCCAATACACATGTACATACACACGTCCACACACGCAAATATACATACCTACACAGCTTTCCATGGTTTACCCCAGACGCTTCACATGCCTTGATTCAATCCACTGACAGCACGTCAACCCCTGTATACCACATCGCTCCAATTCACTCTATTCCTTGCCCTCCTTTCACCCTCCTGCATGTTCAGGCCCCGATCACACAAAATCTTTTTCACTCCATCTTTCCACCTCCAATTTGGTCTCCCACTTCTCCTCGTTCCGTCCACCTCCGACACATATATCCTCTTGGTCAATCTTTCCTCACTCATTCTCTCCATGTGCCCAAACCATTTCAAAACACCCTCTTCTGCTCTCTCAACCACGCTCTTTTTATTTCCACACATCTCTCTTACCCTTACGTTACTTACTCGATCAAACCACCTCACACCACACATTGTCCTCAAACATCTCATTTCCAGCACATCCATCCTCCTGCGCACAACTCTATCCATAGCCCACGCCTCGCAACCATACAGCATTGTTGGAACCACTATTCCTTCAAACATACCCATTTTTGCTCTCCGAGATAATGTTCTCGACTTCCACACATTTTTCAAGGCTCCCAAAATTTTCGCCCCCTCCCCCACCCTATGATCCACTTCCGCTTCCATGGTTCCATCCGCTGCCAGATCCACTCCCAGATATCTAAAACACTTCACTTCCTCCAGTTTCTCTCCATTCAAACTCACCTCCCAATTGACTTGACCCTCAACCCTACTGTACCTAATAACCTTGCTCTTATTCACATTTACTCTTAACTTTCTTCTTTTACACACATTACTAAACTTAGTCACCAGCTTCTGCAGTTTCTCACACGAATCAGCCACCAGCGCTGTATCAGCAGCGAACAACAACTGACTCACATCCCAAGCTCTCTCATCCACAACAGACTGCATACTTGCCCCTCCTTCCAAGACTCTTCCACTCACCTCCCTAAGAAACCCATCCATACACAAATTAAACAATCGTGCAGATATCACACACCCCTGCCGCAAACCAACATTCACTGAGAACCAATCCCTCTCCTCTCTTCCTACACGTACACAAGCCTTACATCCTCGATAAAAACTTTTCACTGCTTCTAACAGCTTCCACCCCACAGCATATATTCATGTATTCATAATACCTTCCACAGAGCATCTCTATCAACTCTATCATATGCCTTCTCCAGATCCATAAATGGTACATACAAATCCATTTGCTGTTTTAAGTATTTCTTACATATATATATATATATATATATATATATATATATATATATATATATATATATATATATATATACATTTGTATCCCTGGGGATAGGGGAGAAAGAATACTTCCCACGTATTCCCTGCGTGTCGTAGAAGGCGACTAAAAGGGGAGGGAGCGGGGGGCTGGAAATCCTCCCCTCTCGTTTTTTTTAATTTTCCAAAAGAAGGAACAGAGAAGGGGGCCAGGTGAGGATATTCCCTCTAAGGCCCAGTTCTCTGTTCTTAACGCTACCTTGTTAACGCGGGAAATGGCGAATAGTATGAAAAAAAAAAATGTACATTTATTTATCTATTTTGCTTTGTCGCTGTCTCACGCGTTTGCGAGGTAGCGCAAGGAAACAGACGAAAGAAATGGCCCAACCCACCCCCATACAGATGTATATACATACACGTCCACACACGCAAATATACATACCCATACATCTCAATGTACACACATATATACACACACAGACACATACATATATACACATGCACAGAATTCATAGTCTGCCTTTATTCATTCCCATCGCCACCTCGCCACACATGGAAAAACATCCCCCTCTCCCCTCATGTGTGCGAGGTAGCGCTAGGAAAAGACAACAAAGGCCCCATTCGTTCACACTCAGTTTCTAGCTGTCATGCAGTAATGGCCTAAACGACAGCTCGCTTTCCACATCCAGGCCCGACAGAACTTTCCATGGTTTACCCAGACGCTTTACATGCCCTGATTCAATTCACTGACATCAAGTCGACCCCGGTATACCACATCGATCGAATTCACTCTATTTCTTGCCCACCTTTCACCCTCCTGAATGTTCAGGCCCCGATCATTCAAAATCTTTTTCACTCCATCTCTCCACCTCCACCTCCTGTATGTCTATTCATTTATTTATTTTGCTTTGTCGCTGTCTCCCGCGTTAGCGAGGTAGCGCAAGGAAACAGACGAAAGAATGTCCCAACCCGCCAGCATACACATGTATATACATACACGTCCACACACGCAAATATACATAACTATACATCTCAACGTACACATATATATACACACACAGACATATACATATATACACATGTACATAATTCATACTGTCTGCCTTTATTTGTTCCCATCGCCACCTCGCCACATATGGAATAACATTCCCCTCCCCCCTCATGTGTGCGAGGTAGCACTAGGAAAATGCACCAGAGGCCACATTTGTTCACACTCAGTCTCTAGCTGTCATGTAATAATGCACCGAAACCACAGCTCCCTTTCCACATTCAGGCCCCACACAACTTTCCATAGTTTACCTCAGACGCTTCACATGCCCTGGTTCAATCCATTGACAGCACGTCGACCCCGGTATACCACATCGTTCTAATTCACTCTATTCCTTACCAGAATTTCACCCTCCTCCACGTTCAGGTCCTGATCACTCAAAATCTTTTTCAATCCAACTTTCCACCTCCAATTTGGTCTCCCACTTATCCTCGTTCCCTCCACCTCTGACACATATATCCTCTTGGTCAATCTTTCCTCACTCATTATCTCCAAATAACCAAAACATTTCAAAACACCCTCTTCTGCTCTCTCAACCACGCTCTTTTTATTTCCACACATCTCTCTTGCCCTTACATTACTAACTCGATCAAACCACCTCACACCACATATTGTCCTCACACATCTCATTTCCAGCACATCCACCCTCCTGCGCACAACTCTATCCATAGCCCACGCCTCGCAACCATACAACATTGTTGGAACCACTATTCCATCAAACATACCCATTTTTGCTTTGCGAGATAATGTTCTCGACTTCCAAACATTCTTCAAGGCCCCCAGAATTTTCGCCCCCTCCCTCATCCTATGATTCACTTCCGCTTCCATGGTTCCATTCGCTGCCAGATCCACTCTCAGATATCTAAAACACTTCACTTCCTCCAGTTTTTCTCCATTCAAACTTACATCCCAATTGACTTGACCCTCAACCCTGCTGTACCTAATAACCTTGCTCTTATTCACATTTACTCTTAACTTTCTTCTTTCACACACGTTACCAAACTCAGTCACCAGCTTTTGCAGTTTCCTACATGAATCAGCCACCAGCGCTGTATCATCAGCGAACAACAACTGACTCACTTCCCAAGCTCTCTCATCCGCAACAGACTGCATACTTGCCCCTCTTTCAAAAACTCTTGCATTCACCTCCCTAACAACCCCATCCATAAACAAATTAAACAACCATGGAGACATCACACACCCCTACCGCAAACCTATATTCACTGAGAACCAATCACTTTCCTCTCTTCCTACATGTACACATGCCTTACATCCTCGATAAAAACTTTTCACTGTTTCTAACAACTTACCTTCCACACCATATATTCTTAAAACCTTCCACGGAGCATCTCTATCAACTCTATCATAAGCCTTCTCTAGATCCATAAATGCTATATACAAATCCATTTGTTTTTCTGTTTATTTCTCACATACATTCTTCAAAGCAAACACCTAATCCACACATCCTCTACCTCTTCTGTAACCACACTGCTCTTCCCCAGTCTGATGCTCTGTACATGCCTTCACCCTCTCAATAGATACCCTCCCATATAAAATACCAGGAATACTCAACAAACTTATATCTCTGTAATTTGAGCACTCACTCTTATCCCCTTTGCCTTTATACAATGGCACTATGCAAGCATTCCCCCAATCCTCAGGCACCTCACCATGAATCATACATACATTAAATAACCTTACCAACCAGTCACCAATACAGTCACCCCCTTTTTTAATAAATTCTACTGCAATACCATCCAAACCTGCTGCCTTGCCGGCTTTCATCTTCCGCAAAGCTTTTACTACCTCTTCTCTATTTACCAAATCATTTTCCCTAACCCTCTCACTTTGCACACCACCTCGACCAAAACACCCTATATCTGCCACTCTATCATCAAACACATTCAACAAACCTTCAAAATACTCACTCCATCTCCTTCTCACATCATCACTACTTGTTATCATCTCCCCATTAGCCCCATTCACTGAAGCTCTCATTTGCTCCCTTGTCTTACGCACTTTATCTAACTCCTTCCAAAACATCTTTTTATTCTCCCTAAAATTTAATGATACTCTCTCACCCAAACTCTCATTTGCCCTCTTTTTCACCTCTTGCACCTTCCCCTTGACCTCCTGCCTCTTTCTTTTATATCTCTCCCACTCATTTGCATTTTTTCCCTGCAAAAATCGTCCAAATGCCTCTCTCTTCTCTTTTACTAATAATCTTACCTCTTCATCCCACCACTCACTACCTTTTCTAATCAACCCACCTCCCACCCTTCTCATGCCACAAGCATCTTTTGCGCAAGCGATCACTGCTTCCCTAAATACATCCCATTCCTCCCTCACTCCCCTTACATCCTTTATTCTCAACTTTTTCCATTCTGTACTCAGTCTCTCCTGGTACTTCCTCACACAATTCTCCTTCCCAAGCTCACTTACTCTCACCACTTTCTTCACCCCCAACATTCTCTCTTCTTTTCTGAAAACCCCAACAAATCTTCCCCTTCGGCTCCACAAGATAATGATCACACATCCCTCCAGTTGCACCTCTCAGCACATTAACATCCAAAAGTCTCTCTTTCGTGCGTCTGTCAATTAACACGTAATCCAATAACACTCTGTGGCCATCTCTCCTACTTACATACGTATACTTATGCATATCTCGCTTTTTAAACCAGGTATTACTAATCACCAGTCCTTTTTCAGCACATAAATCCAAAAGCTCTTCACCATTTCCATTTACAACACTGAACACGCCATGTATACCAACTATTCCCTCAACTGGCACATTATTCACCTTTGCATTCAAATCACCCATCACTACAACCCGGTCTTGTGCATCAAAACCACTAACACACTCATTCAGCTGCTCCCAAAACACTTGCCTCTCATGATCTTTCTTCTCAGCCCAGGTGTATATGCACCAATAATCTCCCATCTCTCTCCATCAACTTTCAGTTTTACCCATATCAATCTAGAATTTT
This sequence comes from Panulirus ornatus, assembly GCF_036320965.1. NCBI lineage: Eukaryota > Metazoa > Arthropoda > Malacostraca > Decapoda > Palinuridae > Panulirus > Panulirus ornatus. The sequence goes on from NC_092228.1 coordinate 24,060,936, forward strand.
CTTTTTTACACTCTATCACATACTCCCACAACTCCTGATTCAGGAGTAGTGCTACTCCTTCCCTTGCTCTTGTCCTCTCACTAACCCCTGACTTTACTCCCAAGACATTACCAAACCAATCTTCCCCTTTACCCTTGAGCTTCGTTTCACTCAGAGCCAAAACATTCAGGTTTCTTTCCTCGAACATACTACCTATCTCTCCTTTCTTCTCATCGTGTTTACATCCACACACATTTAGACACCCCAATCTGAGCCTTCGAGGAGGATGAGCACTCCTCGCGTGACTCCTTCTTCTGTTTCCCCGTTTAGAAAGTTAAAATACAAGGACGGGAGGGTTTCTGGCCCGCCGCTCCCGTCCGCTTTAGTCGCCTTCTACGACACGTGAGGAATGCGTGGGAAGTATTCTTTCTCCCCTATCCTCCTATATATATATATATATATATATATATATATATATATATATATATATATATATATATATATATATATATATATATATATATATATATATATATATAGATAGATAGATAGATAGATATATAATATATATATAATTATATATAAATATACATATATATATATATATATATATCAGATTGGGGAAGAGCAGTGTGGTTTCAGAAGTGGTAGAGGATGTGTGGATCAGGTGTTTGCTTTGAAGAATGTATGTGAGAAATACTTAGAAAAGCAAATGGATTTGTATGTAGCATTTATGGATCTGGAGAAGGCATATGATAGAGTTGATAGAGATGCTCTGTGGAAGGTATTAAGAATATATGGTGTGGGAGGCAAGTTGTTAGAAGCAGTGAAAAGTTTTTATCGAGGATGTAAGGCATGTGTACGTGTAGGAAGAGAGGAAAGTGATTGGTTCTCAGTGAATGTAGGTTTGCGGCAGGGGTGTGTGATGTCTCCATCGTTGTTTAATTTGTTTATGGATGGGGTTGTTAGGGAGGTGAATGCAAGAGTTTTGGAAAGAGGGGCAAGTATGAAGTCTGGTGGGGATGAGAGAGCTTGGGAAGTGAGTCAGTTGTTGTTCGCTGATGACACAGCGCTGGTGGCTGATTCATGTGAGAAACTGAAGAAGCTGGTGACTGAGTTTGGTAAAGTGTGTGAAAGAAGAAAGTTAAGAGTAAATGTGAATAAGAGCAAGGTTATTAGGTACAGTAGGGTTGAGGGTCAAGTCAATTGGGAGGTGAGTTTGAATGGAGAAAAACTGGAGGAAGTAAAGTGTTTTAGATATATGGGAGTGGATCTGGCAGCGGATGGAACCATGGAAGCGGAAGTAGATCATAGGATGGGGGAGGGGACGAAAATTCTGGGAGCCTTGAAGAATGTTTGGAAGTCGAGAACATTATCTCGGAAAGCAAAAACGGGTATGTTTGAAGGAATATTGGTTCCAACAATGTTGTATGGTTGCGAGGCGTGGGCTATGGATAGAGTGGTGCGCAGGAGGATGGATGTGCTGGAAATGAGATGTTTGAGGACAATGTGTGGTGTGAGGTGGTTTGATCGAGTAAGTAACGTAAGGGTAAGAGAGATGTGTGGAAATAAAAAGATCGTGGTTGAGAGAGCAGAAGAGGGTGTTTTGAAATGGTTTGGGCACATGGAGAGAATGAGTGAGGAAAGATTGACCAAGAGGATATATGTGGCAGAGGTGGAGGGAACGAGGAGAAGAGGGAGACCAAATTGGAGGTGGAAAGATGGAGTGAAAGAGATTTTGTGTGATCGGGGCCTGAACATGCAGGAGGGTGAAAGGAGGGCAAGGAATATAGTGAATTGGATCGATGTGGCATACCGGGGTTGACGTGCTGTCAGTGGATTGAGTCAGGGCATATGAAGCGTCTTGAGTAAACCATGCTGCGTAGGTATGTATATTTCCGTGTGTGGCCGTATGTATATACATGTGTATGGGGGTGGGTTGGGCCATTTCTTTCGTCTGTTTCCTTGCACTACCTCGCAAACGCGGGAGACAGCGACAAAGTAAAAAAAAAAAAAAAAAAAAAAGATATATATATATATATATATATATATATATATATATATATATATATATATATATATATATATATATATATATATATATATATACATATATATATATATATATATATATTTCATACCATTCGCCGTTTCCCGCGTTAACGAGGTAGCGTTAAGAACAGAGGACTGAGCCTTTGAGGGAATATCCTCACTTGGCCCCCTTCTCTGTTCCTTCTTTTGGAAAATTAAAAACGAGAGGGGAGGATTTTCAGCCCCTCGATCCCCTCCCTTTAAGTCGCCTTCTACGACACGCAGGGAATACGTGAGAATTATTCTTTTGCCACTATCCCCACTGATAAATATTTTTTTTCTTTTTTCTATGTCGCTGTCTCCCGCGTTTGCAAGGTAGCGCAAGGAAACAGACGAAAGAAATGGCCCAACCCACCCCCATACACATGTGTATACATACGTCCACACACGCAAATATACATACCTACACAGCTTTCCATGGTTTACCCCAGACGCTTCACGTGCCCTGATTCAATCCACTGACAGCACGTCAACCCCGGTATACCACATCGATCCAATTCACTCTATTCCTTGCCCTCCTTTCACCCTCCTGCATGTTCAGGCCCCGATCACACAAAATCTTTTTCACTCCATGTTTCCACCTCCAATTTGGTCTCCCACTTCTCCTCGTACCCTCCACCTCCGACACATATATCCTCTTGGTCAATCTTTCCTCACTCATTCTCTCCATGTGCCCAAACCATTTCAAAACACCCTCTTCTGCTCTCTCAACCACGCTCTTTTTATTTCCACACATCTCTCTTACCCTTACGTTACTTACGCGATCAAACCACCTCACACCACACATTGTCCTCAAACATCTCATTTCCAGCACATCCATCCTACTGCGCACAACTCTATCCATAGCCCACGCCTCGCAACCATACAACATTGTTGGAACCACTATTCCTTCAAACATACCCATTTTTGCTTTCCGAGATAATGTTCTCGACTTCCACACATTCTTCAAGGCTCCCAGGATTTTCGCCCCCCTTCCCCACCCTATGATCCACTTCCGCTTCCATGGTTCAATCCGCTGCCAGATCCACTCCCAGATATCTAAAACACTTTACTTCCTCCAGTTTTTCTCCATTCAAACTCACCTCCCAATTGACTTGACCCTCAACCCTACTGTACCTAATAACCTTGCTCTTATTCACATTTACTCTTAACTTTCTTCTTTCACACACTTTACCAAACTCAGTCACCAGCTTCTGCAGTTTCTCACATGAATCAGCCACCAGCGCTGTATCATCAGCGAACAAAACTGACTCACTTCCCAAGCTCTCTCAGCCCCAACAGACTTCATACTTGCCCCTCTTTCCAAAACTCTTGCATTTACCTCCCTAACAACCCCATCCATAAACAAATTAAACAACCATGTAGACAAATATATATATATATATATATATATATATATATATATATAGAGAGAGAGAGAGAGAGAGAGAGAGAGAGAGAGAGAGAGAGAGAGAGAGAGAGAGAGAGAGAGAGAGAGAGAGAGAGAGAGAGAGAGAGAGAGAGAGAGAGAGAGAGAGAGAGAGAGAGAGAGAGAGAGAGAGAGAGAAAGATACTAAGGCCACATTCGTTCACACTCAGTCTCTAGCTGTCATATATAATGCACCGAAACCACAGCGCTCTTTCCACATCCAGGCCCGACTGAACTTTCCATGGTTTACTTTTCCTCGTTATCACCTCCTCGGACACATATATTCTGTTTGCCAACCTTTCTTGAATCATTCTCTCCATGTGCCCAAGCCATTTCAATACATCCTCTTCTGGTCCCTCAACCACACTCTTTTTATTACCACAGATCTCTCTTACCCTTTCATTTCTTAGTCAATCAAATTACCTCACACCATATATTGTGGTAATACATCTCATTTCCAACACATCCACTCTCCTCCGCACTACTCTCTCTATAGCTCACGCCTCGCAATAATGTAACATTGTCGGAACCACTATTCCTTCAAAGTAACCTATTTTTACTTTCCGAGATAACGTTCTCGCCTTATACACATTTTTCAGCGCCTCCAGAACTTTCGCCTCTTTCCTCATCCAATGACCCACTTTTACTTCCATAGTTCTATCCTCTGCCAAATCCAACCCCAGATATCTAAAACACTTCACTTGCTCCAGGTTTTCTCCATTCAAGCTTACCTCCCAATTGAATTATCCCTCAGCCCTACTGTACCTAATAACCTTGATCTTATTCACATTTACTCTCAGCTTTCTTCTTTCACACACTTTACCAAACTTAGTCACCAGTTTCTGCAGTTTCTCATCCGAGTCAGGCACCAGCGCTGAATCATCAGCGAACAACAACTGACTCACTTCTCAATCTTTCTCATCCACAACAGACTGCATACTTGCGCCCTCTCTCCAAAACTCTTCCATTCACCTCCCTAACACCTCATCAGCAAACAAATTTAACAAAAATTGAGACATTATGCACCGCTGCCGCAAAACGACATTCACTAAAGCCAATCACTTTCCTCTCTTCCTACTCGTACACATGCCTCACATTCTCGATAAAAACTTTTCACTGCTTCTAACAACTTGCCTCCCACACCATATATTCTTACTACCTTCCACAGAGCATGTCTATCATATGCCTTCTTCAGATCCATAAATGCTACATACAAATCCATTTGCTTTTCTAAGTATCTCTTACATACATTCTTCAGAGCAAACACCTTATCCAAACATGCTCTCCCACTTCTGAAACCACACTGCTCTTCCCCGGTGTGATAGTCGGTACACGCCTTCACCCTCTCAATCAAAACCCTACCGTATCATTTCTCAGGAATACTCAACATACTTATACCTACGTAACTTGAGCACTCACCTTTGCTACCTTTACCTTTGTACAATAGCATTATGCAATCATTCCGCTAATCCTTAGGCACCTCACCATGAGTCATACACTCATCAAATAACCTCACCAGCCAGTCAACAACACAGTTACCACCTTCTTTAATAGATTCCACTGAAATACCATACAAACCCGCTGCCTTGCCGGCTTTCTTCTTCCACAAAGCTTTCACTAATTCTTCTCTGTTTACCAAACCCTCCCTAACCCTCTCACTTTGCACACCACCTCGACCAAAACACACTATATGTGCTACTCTATCATCAAACACATTCAACAAACCTTCAAGATACTCACTCCATCTTCTCACATCAACAGCAATTGTTATCACCTCCCCATTAGCCCCCTTCACTGATGTTCCCGTTTGTTCCCTTGCCTAACTCACTTTATTTACCTCCTTCCAAAACATTTTTTTTGATTCTCCCTAAAATTAAATGATACTGTCTCACCCCAACTCTTATTTGCCTCCTTTTTCACTTCTTGTAACTTTCCCTTGACCTCCTGCCTTTTTCTTTTGTACATCTCCCATTCATTTGCATTATTTCCTTGTAAAAAATCTTCCAAATGCCTCTCTCTTCTCTTTCACAAATAATTTTACTTCTTCATCCCACCACTCATTACCCTTTCCAATCTGCCCATCTCCCACGCTTCTCACCCACAAGCATCTTTTCCGCAAGCCATCACTTCTTCCCTAAATGCATCCCATTCCTCCCCCACTCTCCTTACGTCCTTTGTTCTCACCTTTTATCAATCTGTATTTATTTTCTCCTTGTACTACCTCACAAAAGTTTCCTTCCCAAGCTCACTTACTCTAACCACTATCTTTACCCAAACATTCTCTTTTATGTTCTGAAAACCTCTACAAATCTTGATCTTCGCCTCCACAAGATAATGATCATATATTCTTCCAGGTGCACTTCTCAGCACATTAACATCCAAAAGTCTCTCTTTCGCGCGCCTATCAATTAACACGCAATCCAATAACGCTCTCTGTCCATCTCTCCAACTTACATACGTATACTTATGTTTATCTCTCTTTTTAAACCTGGTATTCCCTATCACCAGTCCGTATTCAGCACACAAATCTACAATCTCTTCACCATTTGCCTTTACAACACTGAACATCCCATTTACACCAATTATTCCCTCAAAAAAAAAGAAAAAAAAATATATATATATATGTATATATATATATATATATGTATGTATATATATATATATATATATATATATATATATATATATATATATATATATATATATATATATATATATATATATATATATATATATATATATATATATATATATATATATAATCCCTGGGGATAAGGGAGAAAGAATACTTCCCACGTATTCCCTGCGTGTCGTAGAAGGTGACTAAAAGGTGAGGGAGCGGGGGGCTGGAAATCCTCCACTCTTGTTTTTTTTTTTTCTAAAAAAAGGAACAGAGAAGGGGGCCAGGTGAGGATGTTCCCTCAGAGGCCCAGTCCTCTGTTCTTAATGCTACCTTGCTGATGCGGGAAATGGCGAATAGTTTGAAAAAAAAAAAAAAAAAAATATATATATATATATATATATATATATATATACATATATATATATATATATATATTTCTTTTTTTTTATACTTTGTCGCTGTCTCCCGCGTTTGCGAGGTAGCGCAAGGAAACAGACGAAAGAAATGGCCTAACCCCCCCCCCATACACATGTATATGCATACGTCCACACACGCAAATATACATACCTACACAGCTTTCCATGGTTTACCCCAGACGCTTCACATGCCTTGATTCAATCCACTGACAGCACGTCCACCCCGGTATACCATATCGCTCCAATCCACTCTATTCCTTGCCCTCCTTTCACCCTCCTGCAAGTTCAGGCCCCGATCACACAAAATCTTTTTCACTCCATCTTTCCACCTCCAATTTGGTCTCCCTCTTCTCCTTGCTCCCTCCACCTCCGACACATATATCCTCTTGGTCAATCTTTCCTCACTCATCCTCTCCATGAGCCCAAACCACTTCAAAACACCCTCTTCTGCTCTCTCAACCACGCTCTTTTTATTTCCACACATCTCTCTTACCCTTACGTTACTCACTCGATCAAACCACCTCACACCACACATTGTCCTCAAACATCTCATTTCCAGCACATCCATCCTCCTGCGCACAACTCTATCCATAGCCCACGCCTCGCAACCATACAACATTGTTGGAACCACTATTCCTTCAAACATACCCATTTTTGCTTTCCGAGATAATGTTCTCGACTTCCACACATTCTTCAAGGCCCCCAGAATTTTCGCCCCCTCCCCCACCCTATGATCCACTTCCGCTTCCATGGTTCCATCCGCTGCCAGATCCACTCCCAGATATCTAAAACACTTCACTTCCTCCAGTTTTTCTCCATTCAAACTCACCTCCCAATTGACTTGACCCTCAACCCTACTGTATCTAATAACCTTGCTCTTATTCACATTTACTCTTAACTTTCTTTTTCCACACACTTTACCAAACTCAGTAACCAGCTTCTGCAATTTCTCACATGAATCAGCCACCAGCGCTGTATCATCATCGAACAACAACTGACTCACTTCCCAAGCTCTCTCATCCCCAACAGACTTCATACTTGCCCCTCTTTCCAAAACTCTTGCATTCACCTCCCTAACAACCCCATCCATAAACAAATTAAACAACCATGGAGACATCACACACCCCTGCTGCAAACCTACATTCACTGAGAACCAATCACTTTCCTCTCTTCCTACACGTACACATGCCTTACACCCTCGATAAAAACTTTTCACTGCTTCTAACAACTTTCCTCCGACACCATATATTCTTAATACCTTCCACAGAGCATCTCCATCAACTCTATCATATGCCTTCTCCAGATCCATAAATGCTACATACAAATCCATTTGCTTTTCTAGGTATTTCTCACATACATTCTTCAAAGCAAACACCTGATCCACACATCCTCTACCACTTCTGAAACCACACTGCTCTTCCCCAATCTGATGCTCTGTATATGCCTTCACCCTCTCAATCAATACCCTCCCATATAATTTACCAGGAATACTCAACAAACTTATACCTCTGTAATTTGAGCACTCACTCTTATCCCCTTTGCCTTTGTACAATGGCACTATGCACGCATTCCGCCAATCCTCAGGCACCTCACCATGAGTCATACATACATTAAATAACCTTACCAACCAGTCAACAATACAGTCATCCCTTTTTTAATAAATTCCACTGCAATACCATCCAAACCTGCTGCCTTGCCGGCTTTCATCTTCCGCAAAGCTTTCACTACCTCTTCTCTGTTTACCAAATCATTTTCCCTAACCCTCTCACTTTGCAGACCACCTCGACCAAAACACCCTATATCTGCCACTCTATCATCAAACACATTCAACAAACCTTCAAAATACTCACTCCATCTCCTTCTCACATCACCACTACTTGTTATCACCTCCCATTTGCGCCCTTCACTGAAGTTCCCATTTGCTCCCTTGTCTTACGCACTTTATTTACCTCCTTCCAGAACATCTTTTTATTCTCCCTAAAATTTAATGATACTCTCTCACCCCAATATATATATATATATATATATATATATATATATATATATATATATATATATATATATATATATATATATATATATATATATATATATATATATATTTGCTTTGTCGCTGTCTCCCGCGTTTACGAGGTAGCGCAAGGAAACAGACGAAAGAAATGGCCCAACCCACCCCATACACATATATATACATACGTCCACACACGCAAATATACATACCTACACAGCTTTCCATGGTTTACCCCAGACGCTTCACATGCCTTGATTCAATCCACTGACAGCACGTCAACCCCGGTATACCACATCGCTCCAATCACTCTATTCCTTGCCCTCCTTTCACCCTCCTGCATGTTCAGGCCCCGATCACACAAAATCTTTTTCACTCCATCTTTCCACCTCCAATTTGGTCTCCCTCTTCTCCTTGCTCCCTCCACCTCCGACACATATATCCTCTTGGTCAATCTTTCCTCACTCATCCTCTCCATGAGCCCAAACCACTTCAAAACACCCTCTTCTGCTCTCTCAACCACGCTCTTTTTATTTCCACACATCTCTCTTACCCTTACGTTACTCACTCGATCAAACCACCTCACACCACACATTGTCCTCAAACATCTCATTTCCAGCACATCCATCCTCCTGCGCACAACTCTATCCATAGCCCACGCCTCGCAACCATACAACATTGTTGGAACCACTATTCCTTCAAACATACCCATTTTTGCTTTCCGAGATAATGTTCTCGACTTCCACACATTCTTCAAGGCCCCCAGAATTTTCGCCCCCTCCCCCACCCTATGATCCACTTCCGCTTCCATGGTTCCATCCGCTGCCAGATCCACTCCCAGATATCTAAAACACTTCACTTCCTCCAGTTTTTCTCCATTCAAACTCACCTCCCAATTGACTTGACCCTCAACCCTACTGTATCTAATAACCTTGCTCTTATTCACATTTACTCTTAACTTTCTTTTTCCACACACTTTACCAAACTCAGTAACCAGCTTCTGCAATTTCTCACATGAATCAGCCACCAGCGCTGTATCATCATCGAACAACAACTGACTCACTTCCCAAGCTCTCTCATCCCCAACAGACTTCATACTTACCCCTCTTTCCAAAACTCTTGCATTCACCTCCCTAACAACCCCATCCATAAACAAATTAAACAACCATGGAGACATCACACACCCCTGCTGCAAACCTACATTCACTGAGAACCAATCACTTTCCTCTCTTCCTACACGTACACATGCCTTACACCCTCGATAAAAACTTTCCACTGCTTCTAACAACTTTCCTCCGACACCATATATTCTTAATACCTTCCACAGAGCATCTCCATCAACTCTATCATATGCCTTCTCCAGATCCATAAATGCTACATACAAATCCATTTGCTTTTCTAGGTATTTCTCACATACATTCTTCAAAGCAAACACCTGATCCACACATCCTCTACCACTTCTGAAACCACACTGCTCTTCCCCAATCTGATGCTCTGTATATGCCTTCACCCTCTCAATCAATACCCTCCCATATAATTTACCAGGAATACTCAACAAACTTATACCTCTGTAATTTGAGCACTCACTCTTATCCCCTTTGCCTTTGTACAATGGCACTATGCACGCATTCCGCCAATCCTCAGGCACCTCACCATGAGTCATACATACATTAAATAACCTTACCAACCAGTCAACAATACAGTCACCCCTTTTTTAATAAATTCCACTGCAATACCATCCAAACCTGCTGCCTTGCCGGCTTTCATCTTCCGCAAAGCTTTCACTACCTCTTCTCTGTTTACCAAATCATTTTCCCTAACCCTCTCACTTTGCAGACCACCTCGACCAAAACACCCTATATCTGCCACTCTATCATCAAACACATTCAACAAACCTTCAAAATACTCACTCCATCTCCTTCTCACATCACCACTACTTGTTATCACCTCCCCATTTGCGCCCTTCACTGAAGTTCCCATTTGCTCCCTTGTCTTACGCACTTTATTTACCTCCTTCCAGAACATCTTTTTATTCTCCCTAAAATTTAATGATACTCTCTCACCCCAATATATATATATATATATATATATATATATATATATATATATATATATATATATATATATATATATATATATATATATATATATATTTGCTTTGTCGCTGTCTCCCGCGTTTACGAGGTAGCGCAAGGAAACAGACGAAAGAAATGGCCCAACCCACCCCATACACATATATATACATACGTCCACACACGCAAATATACATACCTACACAGCTTTCCCAGGTTTACCCCAGACGCTTCACATGCCCTGATTCAATCCTCTGACAGCACGTCAACCCCGGTATACCACATCGATCCAATTCACTCTATTCCTTGCCCTTCTTTCACCCTCCTGCATGTTCAGGCCCCGATCACACAAAATCTTTTTCACTCCATCTTTCCACCTCCAATTTGGTCTCCCACTTCTCCTCGTTCCGTCCACCTCCGACACATATATCCTCTTGGTCAATCTTTCCTCACTCATTCTCTCCATGTGCCCAAACCATTTCAAAACACCCTCTTCTGCTCTCTCAACCACGCTCTTTTTATTTCCACACATCTCTCTTACCCTTACGTTACTTACTCGATCAAACCACCTCACACCACACATTGTCCTCAAACATATCATTTCCAGCACATCCATCCTCCTGCGCACAACTCTATCCATAGCCCACGCCTCGCAACCATACAACATTGTTGGAACCACTATTCCTTCAAACATACCCATTTTTGCTTTCCGAGATAATGTTCTCGACTTCCACACATTCCTCAAGGCTCCCAGGATTTTCGTCCCCTCCCCCACCCTATGATCCACTTCCGCTTCCATGGTTCCATCCGCTGCCAGATCCACTCCCAGATATATAAAAAACTTTACTTCCTCCAGTTTTTCTCCATTCCAACTTACCTCCCAAATGACTTGACCCTCAACCCTACTGTACCTAATAACCTTGATCTTATTCACATTTTCTCTTAACTTTCTTCTTTCACACACTTTACCAAACTCAGTCACCAGCTTCTGCAGTTTCTCACATGAATAAGCGAACAACAACTGACTCACTTCCCAAGCTCTCTCATCCCCACCAGACTTCACACTTGCACCTCTTTCCAAAACTCTTGCATTCACATCCCTAAAAACCCCATCCATAAACAAATTAAACAACGATGGAGACATCACACACCCCTGCCGCAAACCTACATTCACTGAGAACCAATTACCTTCCTCTCTTCCTACACGTACACATGCCTTATATCCTCGATAAAAACTTTTCACTGCTTCTAACAACTTACCTCTCACACCATATATTCTTAATACCTTCCACAGAGCATCTCTATCAGCTATATCATATGCCTTCTCCAGATCCATAAATGCTACATATATATCCATTTGCTTTTCTATGTATTTCTCACATACATTCTTCAAAGCAAACACCTGATCCACACATCCTCTACCACTTCTGAAACCATACTGCTCTTCCCCAATCTGATGCTCTGTACATGCCTTCACCCTCTCAATCAATACCCTCCCATATAATTTACCAGGAATACTCAACAAACTTATACCTCTGTAATTTGAGCACTCACTCTTATCCCCTTTGCCTTTTTACAATGGCACTATGCACGCATTCCGCCAATCCTCAGGCACCTCACCATGAGTCACACATACATTAAATAACCTTACGAACCAGTCAATAATACAGTCACCCACTTTTTTAATAAATTCCATTGCAATACCATCCAAACCTGCTGCCTTGCCGGCTTTCATTTTCCGCAAACCTTTTACTACCTCTTCTCTGTTTACCAAATCATTTTCCCTAACCCTCTCACTTTGCACACCACCTCGACCAAAACACCCTATATCTTCCACTCTATCATCAAACACATTCAACAAACCTTCAAAATACTCACTCCATCTCCTTCTCACATCACCACTACTTGTTATCACCTCCCCATTTGCGCCCTTCACTGAAGTTCCCATTTGCTCCCTTGTCTTACGCACTTTATTTACCTCCTTCCAGAACATCTTTTTATTCTCCCTAAAATTTAATGATACTCCCTCACCCCAGCTCTCATTTGCCCTCTTTTTCACCTCTTGCACCTTTCTCTTGACCTCCTGTCTCTTTCTTTTATACATCTCCCACTCAATTGCATTTTTTCCCTGCAAAAATCGTCCAAATGCCTCTCTCTTCTCTTTCACTATATATATATATATATATATATATATATATATATATATATATATATATATATATATATATATATATATATATATATATATATATATATATATATATACATATATATATATATATATATATATATATATATATATATATATATATATATATATATATATATATATATATATATATATATATATATATATATATATATATATATATATATATACATATATATATATATATATATATATATATATATATATATATATATATATATATATATATAAATATATTTCCCTGGGGATAGGGGAGAAAGAATACTTTCCACGTATTCCCTGCGTGTCGTAGAAGGCGACTAAAAGGGAAGGGAGCGGGTTGCTGGAAATCCTCCCCTCTCGTTTTTTTTTTTTTTTCTTTTTTTTAAATTTTCCAAAGAAGGAACAGAGAAGAGGGCCAGGTGAGGATATTCCCTCAAAGGCCCAGTCCTCTGTTCTTAACGCTACCTCGCTATCGCGGCAAATAGCGAATAGTATGAAAAAAAAAAAAAATATATATATATATATATATATATATATATATATATATATATATATATATATATATATATAAATATATATATATATATATATATATATATATATATATATATATATATATATATATATATATATATATATATATATATATATATATACATATATATATATATGCGCTACCTCGCAAACGCGGGAGACAGCGACAAAGTATAAAAAAAAAAAAAATATATATATATATATGTTTGTGTGTGTGTGTGGTGTTAGGTGGTTTGATCGAGTAAGTAACGTAAGGGTAAGAGAGATGTGTGGAAATAAAAAGAGCGTGGTTGAGAGAGCAGAAGAGGGTGTTTTGAAATGGTTTGGGCACATGGAGAGAATGAGTGAGGAAAGATTGACCAAGAGGATATATGTGTCGGAGGTGGAGGGAACGAGGAGAAGTGGGAGACCAAATTGGAGGTGGAAAGATGGAGTGAAAAAGATTTTGTGTGATCGGGGCATGAACATGCAGGAGGGTGAAAGGAGGGCAAGGAATAGGGTGAATTGGATCGATATGGTATACCGTGGTTGACGTGCTGTCAGTGGATTGAATCAGGGCATGTGAAGCGTCTGAGGTGAACCATGGAAAGCTGTGTAGGTATGTATATATTTGCGTGTGTGGACGTGTTTGTGTATACATTGTGTATGGGGGTGGGTTGGGCCATTTCTTTCGTCTGTTACCTTGCGCTACCTCGCAAACGCGGGAGACAGCGGCAAAAAAAATCATGAAATACCATTAATACAATGAAAAAAATTATTTGTCTACATGAGGAATTTTCCACTTGTAATGTCATGTCATTGCTCAAAGAGTTTTGGATTTTGAAGCGTTTCAGATTACGGATGCTTAACCCGTTATAGTATATCTCCAGATTTTCACACTCCTAATTCAATCCACATCTCAACTGAGCTACAAGCAAATATCTTTATTTCACCAAGAAATCGTTGGTTGCACAGCTTCCAAAATCAAACCTTATCATTCTTGGTGTCTTCCATCTTTGTCTTTCAATACTTCTTTCAAAACTCAAAAAAAAATCTAAAAGCAGATGTGCTACAAGGGATCCACATGCTAACTAATTCAAGTACCCAATATACAATGAAAGAAATTATCCAATATTATAGAATCATTTGTATTATACAAAAAACTATCTTCATCCATATACATAAACTTACTACAGCTGAAACCTAAGAAATAATATGCATCATAAAGTATGCACAACAAAAGAACCTAGATTACAGAATTCGCCACGCATTTGTTTGTATATCTCACCTCTTCTAAGGCTACTTCCTCAAAGCGAGGTTGTGACTCTTCCTTCTGGGCTTGTCCCTCTTCCCCATCCTCTCCCCCCCCCCCTCATCCTCCTGGCCATCATCATCATCATCATCATCATCACTATCCTCCTCCTCCTCCTCCTCCTATTCTTGAGCAACCATTGGTTCCCGTTGCAAGATGGTAGCATTATCCCCTGCTCTGGACACATCATTGTCATCCACTGATATGTGGAATCTACGTCGAAACTCATTTCGAAATTCATTTTGTGCAGATTCCATTCGCTGAAAGCGTTCCTGTTCATTATTGCCCTGGGAGCTGGTTGGACGTTCCAAGTGTGCAGTTCGGGCATTGTAATTAACGTGGTAAGTCCGCCCATTGGCATCCTGTCGATCCTCCCATCCATCAGGCAGAGGACTTTAACCATCATTTGGTAGCAGAACTGGCTGAGCAGGAGATTCTTCATGGCCGCTATCAATGCTTACCACCTCCCAACCAGCCTCCTCTGGAGTCTGTTCTCCTGAGGCTCCACTGTTGCTTGCTCCATCATCAACAATGTAAGCTACATTCAACTGCAGGTGTCCCTTAACTCGTGACCTTGTGCTTCTTGGCTGAAGTCTATAGTGACGATGAGGAATCTGTCGACCTTCTACCTCACGAGGTAGACTGATCAGAGGCAATTCTACTAAACCCAGGAAGTCATCACGAGTCAATCGATTTTCATCAAACACTTCTAATATAAGCTTGTGTTCTGCTGGTTTCGCTCTAGACACAAATTCTTCATCCCATCGAGGGTTTAAAGTCTTCTTTGTTTTGGTAAGAACACAGTCAAAAACATCATCAACTCCGCTTGTTGTCACATTCACTAACTCAATTTTGACATAAGGATCACTGGCACCAAATATATCGCTCTTTGCTAAACCACTACCACCTATAACACACAATCGCAGCAATTTAGTTGGTTCAATCTGTCCTTCATAGCTAGGCTGACGAACATATCCTACAATACGTGTTGTTTGAGCCATTCCCCCATCAGCTGGATTTTACTAATATTTACATGAAAAAAAATTTTCCTATCGCGTTCCTCCAACTTAATCACTTGATTAATCACTTGATATATATATATATATATATATATATATATATATATATATATATATATATATATATATATATATATATATATATATATATATATATATATATATATATATATATATATATATATATATATATATGTATATATGTAAAAACACTCATAAACGTACATATACGTATGCATATTTATACATTTCAACATACATATCTGTATAATATATACTTGCTTTCCTTAAATCTATTTCTGGCGTCACCCCGCCCCTCGTTCCCGCGAGCTAGCGCCAAGAAAGCAGAGAAAAAATCCCTCATTCGTTCACACTCAGTCTCTAGCTGTCATGTGTAATATATCGGATACACAGCACCCTATTCACCTCCAGGCCCCATAGAGTTTTCCATGGTTTACCCCAGAAGTTTCATATGCCATTAAGGTTTTTACAAAAGTCTGCGAAATATGTGGAAGATGACGTTGACGAAAGTAAATAACATTCATATTCTTGCCATCATTCAGCTGTATAAGATAAACAGATTTATACAAATTTCTGTTTATAGAACTTCTACACCTAATAATTGATGAAGCTGTGGAACAGCCAATAAGATGTGAGTTTTCATTCATGTGAGCGAACATAGCACTAGATCGTTGATTAGTGCGTACAGAGTATCTATGTTGACTTACGCGAGATTGTCTTTACCAGTCTGTCCAAAGTAAAGCAAAGCACTTGTTTTGCAAGGAATTCTGTAAACTATACATTGTCATTACTTGGGCTGCTCTTTATCTACATTTTCCTTACAGTCCTCTCATATGGGAAAACTAATTTTGCATCAAATAGACGAAGCAGTGGAGTGAAAGGTTCAAAAGGTTTGTGATAGGGTAAATATAATATTTCTGGAATACCTTCTACCATGTGCCACCTTATCATAATAACCCTTTCTAGCCTTGGTCTTTCATTTGCCTATTACATGGGAAGGACAGCAAAGTCTCTCAACAATTGTATCAACATTACTAAATTCCTCGTTCAGAAATTCTGTGTTGATAATTCGTAAAGTTCTCAGATACATAGAAGAAAATATAGAATGATACTAAATTCATGTCCTGAGTGAAAGTGAGCACAGGACATTGTAATAGTTGGCTTTCTGTAGATGCTATACTAAAAACAATACGCTTCCCTCTGGACCAATACGTCAAGGAATTGTAATTTTCCATTACCTTCAGTCTCTACAGTAACTTTGATAGACGGTACAAAATCATTTGATTTACTTATGAAATCATTTACATACAAGTGAGAGGGTAATTTACATAAAATATCATCAGCATACATATGCCACGGTATTACAGTGTTGGTTATTGTCGGTAAAACATCATTTTCAAAGAACTCAACATACAAATTTCATAATAGACGAGACAAGAGGTTTCCCCATAACCATGCCAACAGTCTGATGATAATACTCGTTACTGAAAGTGAATTATCAACTCTTAATGTAAAGGTTTAGATGTTTTACATTGACATGTGATTATAGTTCGGAAGAACTCCAGGACCATGAACTGGAATTACTCTCACATGTCTGTAAAACTTGTAAGCGTATGCGTTAAGAATTGTAAATTCACTTTCAATAATGAGTATTATCAGCACATTTTAGGCACGGCTATGGGAAACCCCTTGTCTCCTCTCTTGTCAAATTTGTATATTGAGTTCATTGAAAAGAATTTTTTGCCTACTATAACCAACAATGTAATACCGTGGTACAGGTATGTAAATGATTTCCTAAGTAGATCAAATGATTTAGTACCGTCTATCAAATCTACTGTAGAGGAATTCCATACACGCTGCCAGACACATCTTTTAGGGCTGTGTTGGATCATGTTATTTTTTCCTTTTGACCGAGATAGTGTTTGCGCAAGCCACCAAGCCATCAAGCTCCCTGAGAATTGGAACAAACTTAATGAAATTTTCATGGAAAGATAGATTGATAGATAGAAAAATAAATGTTTAGATAGATAGATAGTTAGATACGTGGATGATTAGATGGATAAAACAGAAAAATACAAATACTTTTGCGAAAAACAATATAAATGCATAAGGAAAAGCCGTTTCCAGGGACTGATTCTTAATTATCAGATTTAACTTTATAGTGAAGTATAGAGAAATTATGAGGTAAAAGCAGACGACAACTCTCATTAAACTGGTTTATAGTGGTGAGTGTATCTCTTACACAAGTCTGCACCAATAATTTGGAAATGAGGCAAAAACTGTTGATAATTATACGAACTTCAGTACACTATTTCCAAATAAAGTTCGGCTGGGCTCGAAATGTATCTTGTTCGTTTATATGCATATTGACATTTAAGAAATGGCCAATCGGCTATGTTTTCAGTATCCTTAGGATTTTGCCCATCAATAAAAAATGTTCCTAAAAGATAGGAAGCTGCCTTCCTTTTGACATTTGAACGTAAATAAAAGACGAGAGGCATTACTCATCTCCAGAAAAAGTCAGTTTTCAATAAAACAAAATACCAAATTAAAAGGTCGAGCAGTGCACTTTAAAGTTTTCACTGAGTAGTGCGAAAGTTAGTATTTTGTGAGTGTAAACTTATAAAGGCAGCAGTGCATTGTTAACAACTATTTACAAACTATAGCTTATTTTTTCGGGTTATTTTGACAAACATTTGCTGGTGTTAACGTGTCCAAACATCTGATGTTAGCCTGTTTCCATACCTCGCCTCTGATGGTTATCTTTATCATCTGTTTCTTATCATTTCATATGTATGCATCTTTTCATTAAAGTTGTTTTTTTATGCATTGTCTTTGCAACAGACGTGGTAATGTACGACGAATTGAATAGAGTCAAATTCCTGAGCCTGATTACGTAATCTATTCTCTTCCTTTAGCTGAGACGGCACCTGCAACTGAATGCCTTAGTCAACGCTACCTGTAGCAAGAAACCCTTTCCATATATATTAGCTCCAGGAGATCTGAGTGGATTTTGTTAGTGAGTAAGGTCACAGCACCTGACCACGGGCCATGGTAACATCTGGCAGTCTCTCGCCCTACATTTCCCATGTTGGTTCCCCCCCCCCCCTTGCTAATTCCCCCGTACCCGACTTATCTCTTATAATCTTTCCCGAGACTAGCTTTTAATTTTATCTCCAACTTCCTAGGAGTTTGTACATCTACTGCCTTGCACTATGATTTACAAGATGCTTAATGCATTAGCGAAACGTTGTGTGTACAATCATTAATAAGTTATGGATTCGATCCTATGCCCTCCTCCCTGGGCGATTGTTATCGATTGATAGTCTCTATGCACTGATAGGAAAGAAAAGGTTGGGGCATTTCTCGGAAACTGCCTTGAATAAACTGATAAGGATCTAGTCCATGAGAAATGTTTCATCAAGGAAATCTCCAGAAAATCCGAATCAAAACAACGGTGTCAGTGTGTGGACATCCTTCATGTTTGCAGGAAATTGTCCGTAGGAGAGACTTCTGGGGAGACTTGTAAACACGAGCATCATGTCAGCACCGATAATTGGTAAGCAACAACGCTTGTGTAGTTCAGCGTCACCACCAGGATCATTTCATGGACTGGTGCAAACTTGGATTAACTGATGAAAGAACCAGGTAACATAGGTGGATAATGTATAGAGTCAACATCATACGAAGCGTAGATGATATGAAAGTTTAGCATCTCTCTTTATGAATAAGTTACTAGTTTAAACGTCCTCACCGCCACACATACCACCTCGTCCAGCCACTCCACTAAGATCCTCACCCTCCCTCTACCTCACCTGTGACCTCACCTTCCCCTAACCTGCAGAAGTCATCCACTAAGGCAGGCCATGCACACGATGTGAGTCTATGTGGTCGTAGACTTGTCCTCAACACCTGAAGATGTTAAATGTTTTATGTTTGGCGGGTATAGTAGCTGGACGTCGACTGCCTTAAGGACCCTGGCAGTTGATTGGACTTAACTATCAAACAACGAATCGACCAACTATCAAATGCTTCCAACAACCCCACACCCCGATGCTGTGTACACGCGTGGTCTGCCATAACTTGACAAAGCTTATGGGAATGATATGTTTGTCATATTTCAGATGCTTCTTCAACAAAGGAGTTCTTACTATCTTAATGAGATTTTCTTTCTCCAACTAACTGCAAGCACTGCTGTGGGTTGAGATAACATAGTGACCAACCCTCCACCCACTACCCAATCGGAAAACCGCGATCACCCTCGTTCCTTTGTTTTTGGTTTCAACTGTCAGGCCATCGGTTACCTCTCCATAGTCAGTAATAGCACAACTGGTCATCCACCAACATATACAACACTGCAGATTCAGTCGTGTACCAGCTACTGACCTGTACGGAGCTGGGTTATAGCTATCCCTCCCTGCGTTATCTCTACACTTGCTTTGTTTTTAAGGTTTGTTGAAAGTTATTGTTCATCAATATCTTTTTATAAGATTGTTTTGTGCCTGGCCTTTATGCGACCGGTCCCGCCTTGAAACCTTTTCTGTATAAAACAATCGCGTGATTTTCTATTTTTTTATCTTAATTATTTCACTTTTTTTTTTGGGGGGGGGGTAGTTGATTTTTTCCTTTATCTGGGGTTGTTTGCTACCCCAGATTTGGGGGCTAGGCCCTTATAGAATGGGCCCAGACATGCCATCCACTGCTCCCGTGGGGAGTAGTGGTGACGGACCCTCCATAAAAGTAAGAATGTTAATTTTGTTTTGGCCCATGCGACCAGAGCAACGACCCTTGCCTCCCTTAATCCCTTCCTTATCAGGAAGATCATTGATGGTTGGTCTTGGTCTGTTGAAATGGCAAGGAAACTGGTTAGAGGTGACTTGATGATAAAAGTCAAATCGACGGAACAAGTGGCGAAACAACTAAAGTTGACGATGTTCCATACTCATGACGTTGTGGTCTCGATACCAATTTCCATGGATTCATGCAGCGGGGGTCATCTACTACACTGATGTCATGGATATGTCAGAAGACGACGTAGTGAAGGAACTAACAAAGGTGGACGTTATCGTTGTTAGGTTCATCACTAAACTTATCAATGGCAAACGCCGTGAACTCCCCGTAATTTATCTAACTTTCGGAAAACTCAGCTACTAGGCAATATCTCAATTGGTTACATGAGAAGTCAAGTTCGTCCCTTTATCCTGATTCTCTTATGTTGTTTTAAGTGCCATAAATTTGGCCACCCTTTAAAGTCTTGCACTCTTTCTGCAAAATGCAGGAAGTGTACTGTGGAGGGTCATACAGACGAGGATTGTACGGCTTATAGGATGGTGTTTTAGCTGCGATGGCAACTACCCAAGTTCGGACCGGGCCTGTCACCGGTTCCGGTTTGAGAAAGATGTATGTAAAAGTTAAGACGCAAAATAACATCTCATATGGAAAGGCTAGGAGGAAGGTTAAGGAGTCTCGTGAGACCCCTAAACCTAATGAATCCTACGCGTCGGCTCTGAAATGTAAGCCGATTATGTGAGTAATCTTGATGCAGACTCCTTGTGACACGCCGACCTTCAGTTCCAAGAATCCAGCTCCATCTACCCCTACACCTACACCTAATCCTCCAACCACAGTCAAATAGCAAATCTTATGCCAATACCATATCCTTTCTCCATCCTAAAGAAAAGAAAGAGAACAAAACTAATGTATCTTTAAACACCACTAAACTTAGAAAAAAAAAACTACGTCACTCGTCATTGTTCCAGTACCTCAACCAAGGAGGTTTGTGGTTCACAGGTCCTCTTCGGAGGAGGACATACAATTGATGAACCCAGAAAATCCACTTCTAGGAACAGTTTGCCCAAGTCCCGACATAAACGGGCTAAGAAAGCTGGTCGGTTAAATAACTCTTAAACCAACGTTCAATATCATTCAGTGGAATTGTAGAGGCCTTAGGCATAATCAAGCACAAATACAATTGTTGCTTGCGCTGTATAGGCACGCCATGATCTGTTTACAAAAGAGCCCTCTGAACGGCAGTCATAGCTATCACTCGTATAGAAGAGACGAGAATCGTAGGGTAGCTATCTGTGTACACGAAAGTTTACTTCACAAAGGAATGACTTTGAATTCTACCCTAGACGCTGTAGCATGTAAAGTAAAATCTGATAACACATACCTAGCCATCTGTTCAATATATTGCTCCGGTTCCAATGCACTTGATAATGATGAGCTAAACTTGCTTGTTAATCAATTACCTCACCATGAAGTAGTTTTAGGAGACTTCAATGCTCATCATTATCAGCGGGGAAGTAATTGGACAGACGCCGGGGGGGGGGGGGGGGGGGGGGGGGGGGGGGGGGACAAATGGTTAATTTTATGATCAATGCCAACCTCACTCTTCTGCACGATGGTAGTGAAACTCGTGTTGATGACCGACTGACAATATCTCAGCAATTGATATAGCCTTGTCATCACCGGATATACTTAAAGACATCACCTGTGGTATTTATGACGACTCCCTGGGAAGTGACCATTTCCCGATATGTCTTTCTTATTTATGCGACATTATTACAAACCCGTCTCCACCTAAATTTAACTGTAAGAAAGCAGACTGGGTGACATTTGCAAGGCAAGCCGTCCTTGATATATCCGGTGGTGACATAGATGCAAAAGTCCTCAAGGTTACCTCCACCATACTGAGGGCTGCTGAGAACTCTATACCTAAGGTTTCTACATTTTCCTTGGTGGACACCAAATTACTAGAATACACTGTGTGAGCGCAGTAGGAGATACAAGAATTTCGACAACGAGCCTTCAGATAATAACTTTATTGCATACAAACGTGCAAGGGCTAAAGCACGAAGAATTATCAAACAAGCCAAACGAGACTCCTGGCGCGGTTTTGTCTCTACCGTAAACAAGGACACACTAGTAAGTCAGGTCTGGTCCACAATCAATAAAATCAAAAGAAAATACAAGCCGCCACTTCCTCCAAAAATCCACCATCAAGATCAAATCACTGATGACCCGGTGTACATGGCCAACACGTTCGCCAAGAGATTATCAGAAACGAGCAGCTCGGTCAATATCGATCCACGCTTCCTACACCACAAGAGCCAGGCCCAGCTGCAAATACCAGACTTTGCCACAAGAGATACTTTTGATTTAACAAAATATTCACAGTGAAAGAACTGCTTCTAGCCCTGAAAGGCTCTCATGGTTCGAGCCCGGGACTCAACGGGATCACTTATGGGATGATCCAGCACCTTAGTCAGGCTAACCTGACTAAGTTGTTAGCATTGTACAATAAGATTTGGACTTCTCTAATATTTCCAAACTCATGGCACTTTGCGCACGTCATCCCCATCCCAAAAGCCTATGGACTCCTTACGAATGTAAATTCGTTTCGACCTATTGCGTTCACGAGCTGCATTTGTAAGGACATGGAGAGAACAGTTAACAAAATGCTACTTTTTGTTAGAATCGAAAGGTTTATCAAATGATCAGCAGTGTGCTTTCCGTCGTAAGGGTAGCACATTGGATCATTTGATATACCTAGTACATTCTATCTTAGAGTCATTTAGTAAAGTGCGTTTTTTAGGTTCCATTATTTTTAGATTTAAAAAAGGCCTTCGACATGACATGGCGAAAATGAATTTTAAGCAAACTTTATGCTTTTGGTTTAAGAGCTTATTCATCCATAATTATAAGATTTCTTTTTTTAAACAATGGAACTTTTGTTGTGAAACTTGCAGCATTCATTGTCGGTTCGGACACATTTGTCCAAGAGAATGAGGTGCCGCAATGGTTTGTGATGTCTCCGTGGTTGTTTAATTTGTTTACGGATAGGGTTGTTAGGGAGGTGAATGCAAGAGTTTTGGAAAGAGGGGCATGTATGCAGTATGTTGTGGATGAGAGAGGGATATATATATATATATATATATATATATATATATATATATATATATATAAATATATATATATATATATATATATATATATAATATATATATATATATATATATATATATATATATATATATATATATATATATATATATATATATATATATTTTTTTTTTCTTTTTTTTTTTTTGCTTTGTCGCTGTCTCCCGCGTTTGCGAGGTAGCGCAAGGAAACAGACGAAAGAAATGGCCCAACCCACCCCCATACACATGTATATACATACGTCCACACACGCAAATATACATACCTACACAGCTTTCCATGGTTTACCCCAAACGCTTCACATGCCTTGATTCAATCCACTGACAGCACGTCAACCCCGGTATACCATATCGCTCCAATTCACTCTATTCCTTGCCCTCCTTTCACCCTCCTGCATGTTCAGGCCCCGATCACACAAAATCTTTTTCACTCCATCTTTCCACCTCCAATTTGGTCTCCCTCTTCTCCTCGTTCCCTCCACCTCCGACACATATATCCTCTTGGTCAATCTTTCCTCACTCATTCTCTCCATGTGCCCGAACCATTTCAAAACACCCTCTTCTGCTCTCACAACCACGCTCTTTTTATTTCCACACATCTCTCTTACCCTTACGTTACTTACTCGATCAAACCACCTCACACCACACATTGTCCTCAAACATCTCATTTCCAGCTCATCCATCCTCATGCGCACAACTCTATCCATAGCCCACGCCTCGCAACCATACAACATTGTTGGAACCACTATTCCTTCAAACATACCTATTTTTGCTTTCCGAGATAATGTTCTCGACTTCCACACATTCTTCAAGGCTCCCAGAATTTTCGCCCCCTCCCCTACCCTATGATCCACTTCCGCTTCCATGGTTCCATCCGCTACCAGATCCACTCCCAGATATCTAAAACACTTCACTTCCTCCAGTTTTTCTCCATTCAAACTCACCTCCCAATTGACTTGACCCTCAACCCTACTGTACCTAATAACCTTGCTCTTATTCACATTTACTCTTAACTTTCTTCTTTCACACACTTTACCAAACTCAGTCACCAGCTTCTGCAGTTTCTCACATGAATCAGCCACCAGCGCTGTATCATCAGCGAACAACAACTGACTCACTTCCCAAGCTCTCTCATCCCCAACAGACTTCATACTTGCCCCTCTTTCCAAAACTCTTGCATTCACCTCCCTAACCACCCCATCCATAAACAAATTAAACAACCTTGGAGACATCACACACCCCTGCCGCAAACCTACATTCACTGAGAACCAATCACTTTCCTCTCTTCCTACACGTACACATGCCTTACATCCTCGATAAAAACTTTTCACTGCTTCTAACAACTTGCCTCCCACACCATATATTCTTAATACCTTCCACAGAGCATCTCTATCAACTCTATCATATGCCTTCTCCAGATCCATAAATGCTACATACAAATCCATTTGCTTTTCTAAGTATTTCTCACATACATTCTTCCCTCTCTCATCCACAACATACTGCATACTTGCCCCTCTTTCCAAAACTCTTGCATTCACCTCCCTAACAACCCTATCCGTACACAAATTAAACAAACATGGAGACATCACACAACCCTGCCGCAAACCTACATTCAATGAGAACCAATCACTTTCCTCTCTTCTTACACGTACACATGCCTTATATCCTAAATGAAAAATTTTCACTGCTTCTATCAACTTGCCTCCTACATCATATATTCTTAATACCTTCCACAGAGAATCTCTATCAACTCTATCATATGCCTTCTCCAGATCCATAAATGCTACATACAAATCCATTTGATTTTCTAAGTATTTCTCACATACATTCTTTAAAGCAAACACCTGATCCACACCTCCTCTACCACTTCTGAAACCACATTGCTCTTCCCCATTCTGATGCTCTGTACATGCCTTCACCCTCTCAACCAATAACTTCCCATATAATTTCCCAGAAATACTCAAGAAACTTATACCTCTGTAGTCTGAGCACTCACTTTTATCATTTTTGCCTTTGTACAATGGCACTATGCAAGCATTCCTCCAATCCTCAGGCACCTCACCATGAGTCATACCTACATTAAATAACCTTGCTAACCAGTCAACAATATAGTCACCCCCATTTTTAATCAATTCCACTGCAATACCATCCAAACCCGCTGCTTTGCCGGCTTTCATCTTCCGCAAAGCTTTTACTGCCTCTTCCTTGTTTTTCCAAATCATTTTCCCTAACCCTCTCACTTTGCACACCATATCGACCAAAGCACCCTATATCTGCCACTCTATCTCCAAACACACTCAACAAACCTTCAAAATAATCACTCCATCTCCTTCTCACATCACCACTACTTGTTATTACCTCCCCATTAGCCCCCTTCACTGACGTTCCCGTTGATTCCCTTGTCTTACGCACTTTATTTACCTCCTTCCGAACATCTTTTTATTCTCCCTAAAATTTAATGATACTCTCTCACCTCCACTCTCATTTGCCCTCTTTTTCCCTTCTTGCACCTTTCTCTTGACCTCCTGCTTCTTTCTTTTGTACATCTCTCACTCTTCTGCAGTATTTCCTTGCAAAAATCGTCCAAATGCCTCTCTCTTCTCTTTCACTAATAATCTTAATTCTTCATCCCACCACTCATTACCCTTTCTAATCTGCCCACCTCCCACGCTTCTCATGCCACAAGCATCTTTTGCACAAGCCATCACTGCTTCCTTAAATACATCACATTCCTCCCCCTCTCTCCCTACGTCCTTTGTCTTCACATTTTTCCATTCTGTACTCAGTCTGTCCTGGTACTTAATCACACATATCTCAAGCTATCTTCCTCTCACCACTCTTTTTACCACAACATTCTCTCCTCTTTTCTGAAAACCTCTACAAATCTTCACCTTCGCCTTCACAAGATAATGATAAGACATCCCTCCAGTTGCACCTCTCAGCACATTAACATCCAAAAGTCTCTTTCGCGCGACTATCAATTAACACATAATCCAATAACGCTCTCTGGCCATCTCTCCTACTTACATACGTAACCTATGTATATCTCTCTTTTTAAACCAGGTATTCCCAATCACCAATCGTTTTTCAGCACATAAATATACAAACTCCTCACCATTTCCATTTACAACACTGAACACCCCATGTACACCAATTATTCCCTCAGCTGCCACATTACTCAACTTTGGATTCAGATCACCTATCACTATAACCCGGACTCGCGCATCAAAACTACCAACACACTCACTCAGCTGCTCCCAAAACACTTGCTTCTCATGATCTCTTTTCTCATGCCCAGGTGCATATGCATCTCTCTCCATCCACTTTCAGTTTTACCCATATCAATCTAAAGTTTACTTTCTTACACTCTATCATATACTACCAGCACTCCTGTTTCAAGAGTAGTACTTCTCCTTCCCTTGGTCTTGTCCTCTCACTAACCCCTGACTTTACTCCCAAGATATTCCCAAACCACTTTCCTCCTTTCCCCTTGAGCCTTCTTTTCACTCAGAGCCCAAAACGTCCTGGTTCCTTTCCTCAAACATACTACCTATCTCTACTTTTTATTCATCTTGTTTAAATCCACACATATTTAGACATCCTAATCTGAGCCTTCGAGGAGGATGAACACTCCCCGCGTGACTCCTTCTTCTATCTCCCCTTTTAGAAAGTTAAAATACATCGAGGTGAGGATTTCCAGCCCCTCGCTCCCGTCCCCTTTAGTCGCCTTCTACGACACGTGAGGAATGCGTGGGAAGTATGTTTTCTTCCCTATCCCCAGGGATATATATATATATATATATATATATATATATATATATATATATATATATATATATATATATATATATATATATATATATATATTTTTTTTTTTTTTTGCTTTGTCGCTGTCTCCCGCGTTTGCGAGGTAGCGCAAGGAAACAGACGAAAGAAATGGCCCAACCCACCCCCATACACATGCCTTGATTCAATCCACTGACAGCACGTCAACCCCGGTATACCACATCGATCCAATTCACTCTATTCTTTGCCCTCCTTTCACCCTCCTGCATGTTCAGGCCCCGATCACACAAAATCTTTTTCACTCCATCTTTCCACCTCCAATTTGGTCTCCCACTTCTCCTCGTTCCCTCCACCTCCGACACATATAACCTCTTGGTCAATCTTTCCTCACTCATTCTCTCCATGTGCCCAAACCATTTCAAAACACCCTCTTCTGCTCTCTCAACCACGCTCTTTTTATTTCCACACATCTCTCTTACCCTTACGTTACTTACTCGATCAAACCACCTCACACCACACACTGTCCTCAAACATCTCATTTCCAGCACATCCATCCTCCTGCGCACAACTCTATCCATAGCCCACGCCTCGCAACCATACAACATTGTTGGAACCACTATTCCTTCAAACATACCCATTTTTGCTTTCCGAGATAATGTTCTCGACTTCCACACATTCTTCAAGGCTTCCAGGATTTTCGCCCCCTCCCCCACCCTATGATCCACTTCCGCTTCCATGGTTCCATCCGCTGCCAGATCCACTCCCAGATATCTAAAACACTTTACTTCCTACAGTTTTTCTCCATTCAAACTTACCTCCCAATTGACTTGACCCTCAACTCTACTGTACCTAATGACCTTGCTCTTATTCACATTTACTCTTAACTTTCTTCTTTCACACACTTTACCAAACTCAGTCACCAGCTTCTGCAGTTTCTCACATGAATCAGCCACCAGCGCTGTATCATCAGCGAACAACAACTGACTCACTTCCCAAGCTCTCTCATCCCCAACAGACTTCATACTAGTCCCTCTTTCCAAAACTCTTGCATTCACCTCCCTAACAACTCCATCCATAAACAAATTAAACAACCATGGAGACATCACACACCCCTGCCGCAAACCTACATTCACTGAGAACCAATCACTTTCCTCTCTTCCTACACGTACACATGCCTTACATCCTCGATAAAAACTTTTCACTACTTCTAACAACTTGCCTCCCACACCATATATTCTTAATACCTTCCACAGAGCATCTCTATCAACTCTATCATATGCCTTCTCCAGATCCATAAATGCTACATACAAATCCATTTGCTTTTCTAAGTATTTCTCACATACATTCTTCAAAGCAACACCTGATCTACACATCATCTACCACTTCTGAAACACAATGCTCTTCCCCAATCTGATGCTCTGTACATGCCTTCACCCTCTCAATCAATACCCTCCCGTATAATTTACCAGGAATACTCAACAAACTTATACCTCTTTAATTTGAGCACTCACTCTTATCCCCTTTGCCTTTGTACAATGGCACTATACACGCATTCCGCCAATCCTCATGCACCTCACCATGAGTCATACATACATTAAATAACCTTACCAACCAGTCAATAATACAGTCACCCCCTTTTTTAATAAATTCCACTGCAATACCATCCAAACCTGCTGCCTTGCCGGCTTTCATCTTCCGCAAACCTTTTACTACCTCTTCTCTGTTTACCAAATCATTTTCCCTAACCCTCTCACTTTGCACACCACCTCGACCACAACACCCTATATCTGCCAGTCTATCATCAAACACATTCAACAAACCTTCAAAATACTCACTCCATCTCCTTCTCACATCACCACTACTTGTTATCACCTCCCCATTTGCGCCCTTCACTGAAGTTCCCATTTGCTCCCTTGTCTTAGGCACTTTATTTACCTCCTTCCAGAACATCTATTTATTCTCCCTAAAATCTAATGATACTCTCTCACCCCAACTCTCATTTGCCCTCTTTTTCACCTCTTGCACCTTTCTCTTGACCTCCTGTTTCTTTTTTATACATCTCCCACTCAATTTCATTTTTTCCCTGCAAAAATCGTCCAAATGCCTCTCTCTTCTCTTTCACTAATAATCTTACTTCTTCATCCCACCACTCACTACCCTTTCTAATCAACCCACCTCCCACTCTTCTCATGCCACAAGCATCTTTTGCGCAATCCATCACTGCTTCCCTAAATACATCCCATTCCTCCCCCACTCCCCTTACTTCCATTGTTCTCACCTTTTTCCATTCTGTACTCAGTCTCACCTGGTACTTCCTCACACAAGTCTCCTTCCAAAGCTCACTTACTCTCACCACCCTCTTCACCCCAACATTCACTCTTCTTTTCTGAAAACCCCAACAAATCTTCCCCTTCGGCTCCACAAGATAATGATCAGACATCCCTCCAGTTGCACCCCTCAGCACATATATATATGTATGTATATATATATCTATCCCTGGAGATAGGGGAGAAAGAATACTTCCCTCGTATTCCCTGCGTGTGGTAGGAGGCGACTAAAAGGGGAGGGAGTGGGGGGCTGGAAATACTCCCCTCCCGTTTACAATTTTCCAAAAGAAGGAACGGAGAGGTGAGCCAATTGAGGATATACCCTCTAAGGCTCACTCTTCAGTTTTTAAAGCCACCTCGCTAACTCGGGATAATGCGAATATTTATGGAATATATGCATGTATGTATATATATATATATATATATATATATATATATATATATATATATATATATATATATATATATATATATATATATATATATATATATATATATATATATATATATATATATATATATATATATATATATATATATATATATATATATATATATATATATATATATATATATATATATATATATATATATATATATATATATATATACATATATATATATATATATATATATATATATATATATATATATATATATATATATATATATATATATATATATATATATATATATATATATATATATATATATATAGGGGAGAAAGAATACTTCCCACGTATTCCCTACGTGTCGTAGAAGGCGACTAAAAGGGAAGTGAGCGGGGGGCTGGAAATCCTCCCCTCTCGTTTTTTTTTTTTTTTAATTTTCCAAAAGAAGGAACAGAGAAGAGGGCCAGGTGAGGATATTCCCTCAAAGGCCCAGTCCTATGTTCTTAACGCTACCTCGCTATCGCGGGAAATAGCGAATAGTATGAAAAAAAAAAAAAAAAAATATATATATATATATATATATATATATATATATATATATATTTTTTTTTTTTTTTTTTTTTTTTTTTTTATACTTTGTCGCTGTCTCCCGCGTTTGCGAGGTAGCGCAAGGAAACAGACGAAAGAAATGGCCCAACCCCCCCCATACACATGCACATACACACGTCCACACACGCAAATATACATACCTACACAGCTTTCCATGGTTTACCCCAGACGCTTCACATGCCTTGATTCAATCCACTGACAGCACGTCAACCCCGGTATACCACATCGCTCCAATTCACTCTATTCCTTGCCCTCCTTTCACCCTCCTGCATGTTCAGGCCCCGATCACACAAAATCTTTTTCACTCCATCTTTCCACCTCCAATTTGGTCTCCCTCTTCTCCTTGTTCCCTCCACCTCCGACACATATATCCTCTTGGTCAATCTTTCCTCACTCATCCTCTCCATGTGCCCAAACCACTTCAAAACACCCTCTTCTGCTCTCTCAACCACGCTCTTTTTATTTCCACACATCTCTCTTACCCTTACGTTACTCACTCGATCAAACCACCTCACACCACACATTGTCCTCAAACATCTCAATTCCAGCACATCCATCCTCCTGCGCACAACTCTATCCATAGCCCACGCCTCGCAACCATACAACATTGTTGGAACCACTATTCCTTCAAACATACC
The DNA here is from genome assembly GCF_036320965.1 of Panulirus ornatus. Taxonomy (NCBI): domain Eukaryota; kingdom Metazoa; phylum Arthropoda; class Malacostraca; order Decapoda; family Palinuridae; genus Panulirus; species Panulirus ornatus. Next base: position 24,092,284 of record NC_092228.1, read on the forward strand.
CATTTTTGCTTTTCGAGATAATGTTCTCGACTTCCACACATTCTTCAAGGCCCCCAGGATTTTCGCCCCCTCCCCCACTCTATGATCCACTTCCGCTTCCATTGTTCCATCCGCTGCCAGATCCACTCCCAGATATCTAAAACACTTCACTTCCTTCAGTTTTTCTCCATTCAAACTCACCTCCCAATTGACTTGACCCTCAACCCTACTGTACCTAATAACCTTGCTCTTATTCACATTTACTCTTAACTTTCTTCTTCCACACACTTTTCCAAACTCAGTCACCAGCTTTTGCAGTTTCTCACATGAATCAGCCACCAGCGCTGTATCATCAGCGAACAACAACTGACTCACTTCCCAAGCTCTCTCATCCCCAACAGACTTCATACTTGCCCCTCTTTCCAAAACTCTTGCATTTACCTCCCTAACAACCCCATCCATAAACAAATTAAACAACCATGTATATATATATATATATATATATATATATATATATATATATATATATATATATATATATATATATATATATATATATATATATATATATATATATATATATATATGGTTGGCGATGGAATGAATAAAGGCAGACAGTATGAATTATGTACATGTGTATATATGTATATGTCTGTGTGTATATATATGTATACATTGAGAGGTATAGGTATGTATATTTGCGTGTGGACGTGTATGTAGATACATGTGTATGTGGGTGGGTTGGGCCATTCTTTCGTCTGTTTCCTTGCGCTATCTCGCTAACGCGGGTGACAGCTACAAAGCAAAATAAATAAATATAAATATATATATATATATATATATATATATATATATATATATATATATATATATATATATATATATATATATATATATATATATATATATATATATATATATATATATATATATATATATAGTGATAACACTAGTACGGAAAGATGGTATGAAGGTGAAATTGCAACTCAGTTGGAGTTCCTATAACTATATTTAACATGTGATGTCTTATACATGAAACACTGCATATTTCACCTAGGAGATTCTTCTCATCAGGTGCAAAATATTCATAGAGTGTTATTGAATTACAAGGCCACCACAAAGAAATCCGTCTCTCATCTTCTATTCAAGACGGAATTTTTGGGATGGTGTTGAAAGTGTAAAGTAGTTGATCATCCTTATTTACAAGCTTACATTAGTAAGCTGAAGGAGAAGGTTCAGCAAAGCAGAGGATGAATTATGATCAGATACTCAACATCAAAGGCGTTTGTCGTAAACAGTAATGTATTGACCGGAGTAGATAAGGATTAAGGCTGATTGTTAAGTATCTGTAAATCCGTAGCAAATTCAAGGTTGAAACTGACGTTTCATTATCTCAATAAGGATGAGATTCTGAGAGGAATTTAACCCAAATATAATCTTATGTGTGAATGCCCCTACTTCATCTGTATACACAGAGACAACCTTACCAGTATTAGGTGATACACCAAAAGCGTATCAATGCTTTACAATAAATCATTAATCTTTGCTTTGAGGAAACAGTATTTGAATAATCTTGTCCAAGGACTAGCTACTTGAAGCTTGTTAAGGTCCTTGAGATTTGCCTGATAAGTAAGAATGTCGGGACTCATATTTGTTATATTGTCAAAATACATTTTGAGTTCCGTCAATGGTAGCTGCTTGAGGATATCAATCATAAACAAGTAGAAAGTAATGGTACTTGAGTGCAAGCCGAAATGAAGTGATTGGGGTTTCTAGTGCCAGGTGTATGGGCTAAAAGCAGTCAAATTCTTCATCTGTGAACCAAGCAGAATTTGTCCAAAATTGTAACATTGGTAAATCATCGAATATACCTAATCATTAGCCAGTTTTTGGAGTTCGACCTTTTGTGATAAAGAATAAAATGTATCAAATGTTTTAATCGGATGGGCGAAGAAATGGTATGTTGCGGGTTGCCAAGTAAAATCTTCATTAGGAACAAGATGAGTGAAGCATTTCAAGACTCAGTGAAGGCTGAATAATTCTTTGTATTACATCGCTTACTCGAACCCAATAAGTGAGGCGAATGCTGCAGGAGAACATACACTGGTCTGGTGCCGGTTGCAGAGGTAGATAGTGTGGGATTAAGTGAATCAAACCTAAGGATCCACCTTTTAGAGCCACAGTGTTGTGGTAACAAGTGAGAGCAGTCTTCGTAAGTCAGGGACGTGTTCGGTCAGTTCAATATAATCTGTAGTAAATCTACACTGGGTAAGTCAAAGGAGTCTATAAAAGAGAGAAGGATAATATAGTGTATTCGCATGTGCTCGGGTACTTCATCCATTTCCTTGAAAAGGGAGAAGTCCATCATGTGTGTCCCAACCGAAGCGGTATATCGTATGATAATCTATTGGCCACATAGACCATCACAGATCCATCTTTAGTTTTATGAAGAGTTAGGCTTAGTGTAAATCACTCTTACTTGAATTGTGTTAGGCATCAGGAACAAACAGTTATCTAGTAAGATAGGAATGAAGTGGTAACCATGCAATAGTGAGATATTCAGCAAGTAAGGTTTTCATTTGTAACGTGAACTTTGATTCACTCCAGGAGTCAGGTGAGGTCAAGTGAGACAGGGGCGCCTCATGATATGATGGTACCAGGTTTATATATAGGTTTTCTCCACTAAGGTGTGTCTGTAGATCCAGCATCCCGGAATGCATGATGAATCAAGGTAACATATTATGCCTTGCACAGTTCATTTATAGTTCACAGTTGACGAGATCTGGGGAAAACCTTTATTGCGTGTAAACACTGTTTTCTCAGCTGGGAGAGGTCATATATCGGTCACACAAGGCCTCGTTATTTTTGCAGCTGGGACAGGTCATATAGGGGTCACATAAAGCACCGTTGTTTGGACAGCTGGGACACGTCATATAACGGTCACACAAGATCACGTTTTTTGTGTAGCTTGGACAGGTCTTACAACGGTTACACCAGACCCCGTGGTTTACGCAGCTGGGACAAGTCGTACATCAATGACACAATACATTGTTGTTTGTTGAGTAATGTCACCATAACATAAATGATACACTCCTGAAGGATAATATTGAAGCACCAAGAGAACGAGTTTACATTTTCCATATTTACGCACCTTAAGAAGATCTCAAGATACAGTTTAAGGAACAGGTTTATGATATATTAGCTAATCAAGTCGAATATTTGCTATCAAGTAAAAATGACTGTAATGAGATACTCATAAGGTATAGCTGGCAATGATACAAGGCATGAAGAACAGGTTAGAGAATGGTCTTATGACGTATTAGATAACAAGGTCGAATTACTTCTTATCAGTGAAAAGCAATTGTAATGGAATGCTTAAAATGCAGTTTTTAATGATATTAAACATACGTAAAACATATGTTTGGAAATGATAAGAGAATGAAGAAGGTGTGAGACTAATAGATTAGTGTATGATGAACAACACGTTTATTACGAACAGGTCTATCTGGATCAACAAGAAATCACAGTTTGACAAGTTACACAGGGAACAGACATAAGATTTTTTGTTCACACTTCAGACAAAAGAGTATTTAGAAAATATAAAACCATAAAAGGAATTTCTTTAGACGAGAAACATAGCCATTGCAACCGTTATCAAAGACAATGGATGATAGCCAAGAATTACAAGAGAGAAATGAAAGCTGGGAATCTAGAAACGAATAGTTTTAAGAAGGAAATCGTAAAACAAGTAATATAATTTAACTGAGTTTGCAGGTATTAAGTGTTTGCAGGTACTAAGTGTTTGGATGAAGTTTGAGAAATGCGGAATCAAAGACAAAAACATGACTGTTAAGAGCGCTCGAGGTACAGTGCTATGGGGACACACTAGAAAGCGACATACATACACCTTAGTGGACGAAGAATATGAAGACCAAAGTTAAAACGAAGAACAAATCTCTGATGCATTTGTTAACAAACAAAACCACAAAGAACATATGAAAACACACATCAAGTAAGATTTATTGAAACAGTCACCAGGTAAATACAATACAGATGTCTCTCAAAATAAGATCATAGATAAGATAACAAAGACTCTTAGAAGACCAGAAAGTCAAAGACTGAAGACGAAAATTATGAGATTATATTGTATCCAGACTAACTTAGAGAAAGATGTCTCGGACGACGAAGAACGTAATATATTCCGTCCCCCCAAGGAGCTCCTTTAACTGCGGCACTTGTGAATAGTTGGGTGAGGGGTAAAAGTATTGGTTAGGCAACTAGCACAGATGGTTTACCAAAAGAGCTGCTCATAACAGCGAGCAAAAATTGGAAATTCCAGCCATCGGATCTTGGGAATAAGCCATAAAACTAGGGGGAAATTCCAGCTGGTTAGGGGAAACAAATAATGTTTCCTACATTAAGAAAGGGTGAACCAGAAAAATGTGCTGTGCGTTTATGGTATACATGGGGGATTACCGAACACCTAAAGTTATAGTAGAACCACTGTCAGGGAAATGGTAGGGTAGTTTCCATTAAAAACAGCTGAACGACCGACATGGTTTTTTTTTTTGTGATCAGATGAATTATGAAAAAGACCTGGGGATTTGACGTTAAATGCTTAGTTTAGTTGGTAACCTGCAAATAGCTCTCTATTCTTAATCGAGAAGAAAATTATGGAGGTGCTTTACACCTCACTGAGTTAAGTGCTAGCTAATGAAAGTATCATAAAGAACGTATGTATCCTGTTTACGTGAGAAACATGCAACTTTTGATAATGAAAGTTAGTTTAATGCAACCATTGGATTAAAAGGAGTAGTGTACTGTCTCTGCTACTGATCATACTTACATAACATTATAAGTGATGTACACAAGCGTCAAGAATCAACTGTCCCAACTCTGTTATTGGCAGCTGTTATTGGCTGCTGGGAGACGACTAGTAGTCTCTTCAAGGAGCAACAAAACATGAGAGAGAGAGAGAGAGAGAGAGAGAGAGAGAGAGAGAGAGAGAGAGAGATGGAGAGAGAGACAGACAGACAGAGAGAGAGAGAGAGAGAGAGAGAGAGAGAGAGAGAGAGAGAGAGAGAGAGAGAGAGAGAGAGAGAGAGAGAGAGAGAGAGAGAGAGAGTCAAATAACATTGGATGAAGAGTCAGTAAGATCAATTTTGAGTTTATGGCATTCAGAGAAAATCAAGATACATTGAAGATAAGATTATATTGTGCTGTATAATAATTTTTTCCTTATTTTTTCCTGGGTAATAAGTATTATTTTCTAATTGGTTATATCTGAAAATTATGGAAACTGGCTATTTTTCCCATGAAACTTTGCTTTTGTGATCAGGACAGTGATAATTTGATATTTACCTATTTTTCAGAACATTGCAGATTGATTCAGTGCTGAGTAGCTGATATAGAACTGTCTAAAGGTTTCCAGTGAAATAGATGTTAGCATGAATATAAGGACCTTAAGCCAACCAGCTCATTATAGATCTAGCTGCCTAAATGGATACACATACATACATTTTTCTGAGATGGCATCTAGAGGCTGCAAGCATCCGGCAGACTCATTTTGCTATGTCTGCGGCCAAGTTATCAAAACAAGAGCGAAAAAGCACAGCGTGGCAGCATCAGCTAAGATGTGCGAGGCTTACAAGGCATATTTCGGCATGTCTGTCAGAGATCAAGACAAATTCTGGGCACTTCATTTCACCTGTGAGCACTGCAAAAGAATAACTCTGGAATGTAAGATAGACAATTGTTGCTAGCTTGGATGACGAAATTTTATGTTACGACATTTTTAGAATTTTTGAAATCAGAAAATCTCGAATATTTTTTTCATTTACAACTTTATCGAAGAAAAAAAATATCATACATGAAATATGTTGAGGGAATTTCTTCCTCATAAATCATAAATGTATCATTTTTTCATAATCATAATATCATACTGTTTTTTTTGGAGGATGGTACAGAGGGAAAATAGAGCCAGGATCCATAACGTTCGTTATCCCAGGAATATGAAGGGATCCTACAGACCACTCAAGCAACTGCTACTTCTGCATGGTGGACCCTTCCAGATGTCGGACTGGCAAGACTGCACGTGCTATCACGTATCTGAACCTTTCATCATCCATTACCCCGGTGCCACACGGCCCTGACTCCTCATACTCAGAGGGAGAGAGAGCGGTCGTCTTCAGAACAGACCAGCAAGTCAAAGGGGGAGGAAGATGTTGTAGATCCAGATTATAATTTCATAATTGCAGCTGAGATAGATACCCATACTATCAATCAAAAAGACTTCAACGGCTTGATCAGGGATCTTGGTCTTATAAAGTCCAATGCCAAGCTTTTGACGTATACGCTCAAGCAGTGGAACTTGTTGGATGAAAGTGTGCAAATCGCAGATCAGAGGAAGCGTTACTTAGATCTTTCTAGCTTCTTCGCCCGTCAAGATGGGTTCTGCTCCTGCCACAATGTAACCAGTCTGTTCAAGGTAATCAGAATCGCCTTTAGCCCCAACGAGTGGCGCCTCTTTATTGACAGCACATTCAGGAGCCTCAAAGCCGTGGTGCTCCATAACAGGAACAAGTGCATGTCTCTTCCCCTGGTTTACTCAGTGCACCCTAAAGAAGAATACAACAGAGTCAAGACCTTGCTAGACACCTTGAGGCATGATGACTACAGCTGGGAGGTCAGGAGAGATTTCAAAACAGTGGCATTCCTGATGGGTCTCCGATGCGGTTTTACCAAATTTCCTTGTTACATTTGCCTTTGGAACAACAGTGAACCCACGCCACACTACCATAGGCGGGACTGGCCACAGCGGACCGGATGTTCTGTGGGAATGACAACGTCAAGTGGGAGCCAATGATGGACTCCCACAATGCTGATGCCAATCCTGCACATAAGATTAAGCCTTATGAAACAACTTGTTACAGCTATAAATTAGGAGTATGCAGCCATGAAGTACTTTCAAGACTTCTTCCCTAAGCTGTCAGAGGCAAAGGTCAAAGCCAGTGTCTTCGTCGGACAACAGATAAAGAAAAGCCTGGAGTGCAAGGAATTTCCCAAGAAGCTCACTAGGAGAGAGAAAGCAGCTTTGTACAGCTTTGTCTCAGTGGTTCGGGGCTTTTGGGGAATCACAAGGCCGAAAACTCTTTGTAGCTGGTTGAGTCTATGGTAAAGAACTACGGCCAGATGAGCTGCAGGATGTCCCTCTAAGTACTCTGGGAGCGTACTCTGAGGAGCAAATCGAGCGCTACCACCAGAATATATTGGACTTTGAACGCAATCATCATGGAGCATATAACGAGAACTTGATGGGAGATTATGTTTGAGGTCTATTTCGTGAAAGTCGTTTACAGTATACTCATAAATGTCGAAAAAACTACTCACTTCTAAATCTTTTGTGATCACTTTTGACACAGTATAATACATATTAATTCTGATTCAGAAATTATCTTCCTGACTTTACGTCAATGAAAATGTGCAAATTAGCCCGTTGTCCAACACGAAATACGTATATATCATGATATCACTGTCCTGGTCACAAATTCAGAGTCTGAAGAGAATGATATCCTTCATCTCTACCTTTTGCGCGTAAGCAATTAAGAAACATCATTTACTACCCAGGAACAAAATTTTCTTACAAAGTGAATGGAGAAAAATGCCTCAAATTGTAATGATATAATTAGATATATATCACTATATATCTAGTCTATCTGAAGTCGATGGATTGTGCTGTATATCGATACATTTAACCTCCTTTAAAACATTGTAAGTCTGAAACGTTGCATTTGAAAGTTTTGTAACATAAGTTCTCATGTTAAACATAAGTATACGTAGGTTAGTAAGATGGATGATAAGCGGGCATTGTTGGATTATGTACTAATTGATTGGTAAGTAAAAGAGAGACTCTTGGATGTGTATGCACTGAGATGGACAGTTGGTGGGATGTCTGATCATTACTTAGTGGGCGCGAAAGAGAACGTTTGCAAAGGTTTTATGAAATAAGGAAATGATATGAGTAGGAAGAGGGTGATGAAGGCGAGTAATCTGGAATAGATGCTGGTGTGAAGAGATACCAGGAGAGATTAAGTGAAGAATGCCAAAAAGTAAGAGTAAATGAAGACTGGGAGGTGTTTAGAGAAGCACTTATATTCCCTAGAGATGTGTGTGACATGCCGAAAGAAGGAAGTGAGCATAAGTAAAGGGTAATAAATGGTAGGTTGGAAGTGAAAGAGAAAGGAGAGATGCATTGGTGTTGTTTGCAGGGATTTAGTACAAGTGACAGGGAGATTTACAAGAGAGAGCGGCTGGAACTTTTGAGGAAGGAACAGGGGATGAAAAATGTAAGATGAATGAGAAGTGGGGTGAGTGAGCATCAGGAAACTTCAGGGAAAATTGAAAAATGTTGTAGAAGAAGTTTACTAGTATGGGAAAAAAATAACAGATGGGAACACTGGTGAAGTGGGAGAATAAGGATGTGATACCAGAGCTGAGGGGAATAGGAGATGCAGCGAGTATTTTGAAGGATTATTGAATGTTTTCGATGATACTATGGTTGATGTATTATGTTTTGGACGTGGAGGTATGCGAAGTGAAGGGGTAATGGTGTTTAGGTGGAAAGGGAAGTTGTGAAATTTACCCGTAAGATGAAGTACGGTAAAACGGCTGGAGTAGATACGAATACAGTTGAACTTATTAAGAAAAGGGATGATTGTGTTGTTGACTGGTTGGTTAGGATTGGCAGAATGCCTGTATATTGTCACTGTATGAAAGCAAATGGGACAAAAGTGAATTATCGAATTACAAATGCATAAAAATTTTTTTAGTGTGCCTGGCAGATTTTAAGGTAGAGGGTGATTGAGAGGGTGGTGGCATGCATGGACTATAAGCCTAGGAAGGAACACGATGGTTTCAGGTATAGTACAGGATGCCTGGATCAGGCACTAGAGTTGAAGAATGTGTGAGGGGTACCTAGGAATACTAAAGGATTTGTATAGGCCATTTACGGACCTGGAGTAAGCATCTGATAGGGTTAATAGATGTTGATTTGTATAGGATGCTGCAGATACATGGTGTGGAAGGAAAGCTACTAGAAGCAGTGAGAAGTTTTCATCAAGAGAATAAGGCGTGTGTGCGAGTAGGAGGAGGCGTGGGTTAGTTGCTCTGCTGTAGGGGTGCGTAATGTAACCATGGCTGTTTAATCTATTTGATCTATACTTATGGGGTAGTGAGGAAGGTGAATAAGAGAGATTTGAAGGGTGCAGTTCTGCAATATGTCGGAGATGGAATGGGATAGGTGAGTTAGTGATACATTCGATTGAAAATCTGCAGAAGATAGTGTTTGAATTTAGGAAAGTGTGTGAAAGGAGAAATTTGTGAGTAAATATGAAAACGAAGGTTATTAGAGGTGTGTTTTTGTATATGAAGAACTTGGAGGAAGTAGATTGTTTTATATACCTTTGTGGAAAGAGGAACGAATATAACTATGGGAGCTGAAATCAGCCGTAATGTGGGTGAGGGGACTAAGTTCCTGGGCACACTGAGGAGGTCTCTGTTTGTGTGGGTACATTAGGCCCGTCGATACTGTTTGGATGCAAGGCGTTAGCCCGACATGAGAAAATGCTAAAGAGATTGAATATGTTAAAAATTTGAATTTTGAGGAAAGTATGAGTTATGAGTAGGTTTAATCGAAGGGAAATGATAGAATAAAAGAAAGAGGTAGTATTAAGAGGAGAGTGTGTGAGACAGTTGAAAAGGGTATGCTGGAGAGGATTAGACATATGGAGACAATGAGTGACTAGAGGAACAATGAAAAAAGGGAAACCAAGGTAGAGGTAGAAAGATGGAATGACAGGTGTTTTGAATATTCAGGACCGGAATGTGCAGGAGTGTGTGAGAAGTGCAATGTAAAGAGCAAACTAAAGTGATGTGATAGATAGAAGGCGACATCTCGATGGACTGACCAGGGGATATGAAGCGGTTGGGAGAAATCAAGGAAAGTTGTGGATAGCGTGCTTTGGTAATGCTGCATTCTACATTACAAGGAAAGTGAATGTGAGCAAGTGAGACCTTTCCTTCGTATATTTTAGCTCTACCTCGCGAAAGCAGGAAATGCCTCAAGTAGGAGTTCATACAATTTCATTTAATATATAATTTTTCCATACATGTGGCACGACATGGTTCGTGGAAACAATCTAGCTCATCAGGTGAAAGTACCTAACACAGTTATTTAAATCCCAACATCATACTTGGTTTCCACCACACAACACAAGTCTTTCCAGGGCAAGCACTGTCTCTTAGGTTTGGTCGTAACCCTTCTCAGGGAGAGTAATTAAGAAGGTCAGGTGGCGGAGGTTGACCTCGGTAGCTGGGTGTGTCAGAAACAACCCTTTCAATATTTTCGCGTTTTGACAATTCTCTCATAATGGTGTGGATGATGCTAGGATGGGTTTTAGAAATGCCCAGGGACTAATTAAAGTTTTTAGAATTAGCAATTAAGACATTCAATGACACTAGAAATGGCATATTCAAAAGAAGGGTATGAAATAACGGGATTTACAAGATCTACGGGGAAGTAGATGGCTTACATAGATGTATTTACATGCCTTGAAATTGACGGCCAAAAAATTACATATATATATATATATATATATATATATATATATATATATATATATATATATATATATATATATATATATATATATATATATATATATATATATATATATATATATATATATTATATATATATATATATATATATATATATATATATATATATATATATATATATATATATATATATATATATATATATATATATATATATATATATATATATATATATATATATATATATATATATAAATATATATATATATATATATATATATATATATATATATATATATATATATATATATATATATATATATATATATATATATATATATATATATATATAAATATATATATATATATATATATATATATATATATATATATATATATATATATATATATATAAAAATATATATATATATATATATATATATATATATATATATATATATATATATATATATTTTTTTTTTTTTTTTTTTTGCCGCCGTCTCCCGCGTTTGCGAGGTAGCGCAAGGAGACAGACGAAAGAAATGGCCCAACCCACCCCCATACACATGTATATACATACACGTCCACACACGCAAATATACATACCTACACAGCTTTCCATGGTTTACCCCAGACGCTTCACATGCCCTGATTCAATCCACTGACAGCACGTCAACCCCGGTATACCACATCGATCCAATTCACTCTATTCCTTGCCCTCCTTTCACACTCCTGCATGTTCAGGCCCCGATCACACAAAATCTTTTTCACTCCATCTTTCCACCTCCAATTTGGTCTCCCACTTCTCCTCGTTCCCTCCACCTCCGACACATATATCCTCTTGGTCAATCTTTCCTCACTCATTCTCTCCATGTGCCCAAACCATTTCAAAACACCCTCTTCTGCTCTCTCAACCACGCTCTTTTTATTTCCACACATCTCTCTTACCCTTACGTTACTTACTCGATCAAACCACCTCACACCACACATTTTCCTCAAACATCTTATTTCCAGCACATCCATCCTCCTGCGCACAACTCTATCCATAGCCCACGCCTCGCAACCATACAACATTGTTGGAACCACTATTCCTTCAAACATACCCATTTTTGCTATATATATATATATATATATATATATATATATATATATATATATATATATATATATATATATATATATATATATATATCCCTGGGGATAGGGGATTAAGAATACTTCCCACGTATTCCCTGCGTGTCGTAGAAGGCGACTAAAAGTGGAGGGAGCGGGGGGCTGGAAATCCTCCCCTCTCGTTTTTTTTTTTTTTTTTTTCAAAAGAAGGAACAGAGGGGGCCAGGTGAGGATATTCCAAAAAAGGCCCAGTCCTCTGTTCTTAACGCTACCTCGCAAACGCGGGAAATGGCGAATAGTTTGAAAAAAAAAAAAAAAAAAAAAATATATATATATATATATATATATATATATATATATATATATATATATATATATATATATATATATATATATATATATATATATATATAGGTATGTTTGAAGGAATATTGGTTCCAACAATGTTGTATGGTTTCGAGGCGTGGGCTATGGATAGAGTTGTGCGCAGGAGGGTGGATGTGCTGGAAATGAGATGTTTGAGGAGAATGTGTGGTGTGAGGTGGTTTGATCGAGTAAGCAATGTAAGGGTAAGAGAGATGTGTGGAAATAAAAAGAGCGTGGTTGAGAGAGCAGAAGAGGGTGTTTTGAAATGGCTTGGGCACATGGAGAGAATGAGTGAGGAAAGATTGACCAAGAGGATATATGTGTCGGAGGTGGAGGGAACGAGAAGTGGGAGACCAAATTAGAGGTGGAAAGATGGAGAGAAAAAGATTTTGAGTGATCGGGGCCTGAACATGCAGGAGGGTGAAAGGAGTGCAAGGAATAGAGTGAATTGGAACGATGTGGTATACCGTGGTCGACGTGCTGTCAAAGGATTCAACCAGGGCATGTGAAGCGTCTTGGGTAAACCATGGAAAGTTGTGTGGTGCCTGGATGTGGAAAGGGAGCTTTGGTTTCGGTGCATTATTACATGACAGATAGAGACTGAGTGTGAATGAATGGGGCCTTTGTTGTCTTTTCCTACCGCTACCGCGCACACATGAGGGGGGAGGGGGTTGATATTCCATGTGTGGTGGGGTGGCGATGGGAAAAAATAAAGGCAGCGAGTATGAATTATGTACATGTGTAAATATGTATATGTCTGTGTGTGTATATAAATGTGTACATTGAGATGTATAGGTATGTATATTTGCATGTGTGGACGTGTATGTACATACATGTGTAAGTGGGGGGGTTGGGCCATTTTTTCGTCTGTTTCCTTGCGCTACCTCGCTAACGCGGGAGACAGGGACAAAGCAAAATAAATTGATAAATAAATAGATCAAATAATATATATATGATATTTGTATATTATTTCACCCCTATCCCTGGGGATAGGGGTGAAAGAATACTTCCCACGCATTCCTCGCGTGTCGTAGAAGGCGGCTAGAGGGGACGGGAGTGGGGGGCCAGAAATCCTCCCCTCCTTGTATTTTTTTAACTTTCTAAAATGGGAAACAGAAGAAGGAGTCACGCGGGGAGTGCTCATCCTCCTCGAAGGCTCAGACTGGGGTGTCAAAATGCGTGTGGAAGTAACCAAGATGTGAAAAAAGGAGAGATGGGTAGTATGTTTGAGGAAAGAAACCTGGATGTTTTGCCTCTGAGTGAAACGAAGCTCAAGGGTAAAGGGGAAGAGTGGTTTGGGAATGTCTTGGGAGTAAAGTCAGGGGTTAGTGAGAGGACAAGAGCAAGGGAAGGAGTAGCAGTACTCCTGAATCAGGAGTTGTGGGAGTATGTGATAGAATGTAAGAAAGTAAATTCTCGATTAATATGGGTAAAACTGAAAGTTGATGGAGAGAGATGGGTGATTATTGGTGGATATGCACCTGGGCATGAGAAGAAAGATCATGAGAGGCAAGTGTTTTGGGAGCAGCTGAATGAGTGTGTTAGTGGTTTTGATGCACGAGACCGGGTTATAGTGATGGGTGATTTGAATGCAAAGGTGAGTAATGTGGCAGTTAAGGGAATAATTGGTATACATAGGGTGTTCAGTGTTGTAAATGGAAATGGTGAAGAGCTTGTAGATTTATGTGCTGAAAAAGGACTGGTGATTGGGAATACCTGGTTTAAAAAGCGAGATATACAAGTATACGTATGTAAGTAGGAGAGATGGCCAGAGAGCGTTATTGGATTACGTGTTAATTGACAGGCGCGGGAAAGAGAGACTTTTGGATGTTAATGTGCTGAGAGGTGCAACTGGAGGGATGTCTGATCATTATCTTGTGGAGGCTAAGGTGAAGATTTGTATGGGTTTACAGAAAAGAAGAGTGAATGTTGGGGTGAAGAGGGTGGTGAGAGTAAGTGAGCTTGGGAAGGAGACTTGTGTGAGGAAGTACCAAGAGAGACTGAGTACAGAATGGAAAAAAGGTGAGAACAATGGAAGGGGAGTGGGGGAGGAATGGGATGTATTTAGGGAATCAGTGATGGATTGCGGAAAAGATGCTTGTAGCATGAGAAGAGTGGGAGGTGGGTTGATTAGAAAGGGTAGTGAGTGGTGGGATGAAGAAGTATGATTATTAGTGAAAGAGAAGAGAGAGGCATTTGGACGATTTTTGTAGGGAAAAAATGCAATTGAGTGGGAGATGTATAAAAGAAAGAGACAGGAGGTCAAGAGAAAGGTGCAAGAGGTGAAAAAGAGGGCAAATGAGAGTTGGGGTGAGAGAGTATCATTGAATTTTAGGGAGAATAAAAAGATGTTCTGGAAGGAGGTAAATAAAGTACGTAAGACAAGGGAGCAAATGGGAACTTCAGTGAAGGGCGCAAATGGGGAGGTAATAACAAGTAGTGGTGCTGTGAGAAGGAGATGGAGTGAGTATTTTGAAGGTTTGTTGAATGTGTTTGATGATAGAGTGGCAGATATAGGGTGTTTTGGTCGAGGTGGAGTGTAAAGTAAGAGGGTTAGGGAAAATGATTTGGTAAACAGAAAAGAGGTAGTAAAAGCTTTGCGGAAGATGAAAGGCGGCAAGGCAGCAGGTTTGGATGGTATTGCAGTGGACTTTATTAAAAAAGGGGGTGACTGTATTATTGACTGGTTGGTAAGGTTATTTAATGTATGTATGACTCATGTTGAGGTGCCTGAGGATTGGCGGAATGCGTGCATAGTGCCATTGTACAAAGGCAAAGGGGATAAGAGTGAGTGCTCAAATTATAGAGGTATAAGTTTGTTGAGTATTCCTGGTAAATTACATGGGAGGGTATTGATTGAGAGGGTAAAGGCATGTACAGAGCATCAGATTGGGGAAGAGCAGTGTGGTTTCAGAAGTGGTAGAGGATGTGTGGATCAGGTGTTTGCTTTGAAGAATGTATGTGAGAAGTACTTAGAAAAGCAAACGGATTTGTATGTAGCATTCATGGATCTGGAGAAGGCATATGATAGAGTTGATAGAGATGCTCTGTGGAAGGTATTAAGAATATATGGTGTGAGAGGCAAGTTGTTAGAAGCAGTGAAAAGTTTTTATCGAGGATGTAAGGCATGTGTACGTGTAGGAGGAGAGGAAAGTGATTGGTTCTCAGTGAATGTAGGTTTGCGGCATTGGTGTGTGATGTCTCCATGGTTGTTTAATTTGTTTATGGATGGGGTTGTTAGGGAGGTGAATGCAAGAGTTTTGGAAAGAGGGGCAAGTATGAAGTCTGTTGGGGATGAGAGAGCTTGGGAAGTGAGTCGGTTGTTGTTCGCTGATGATACAGCGCTGGCGGCTGATTCATGTGAGAAACTGTAGAAGCTGGTGACTGAGTCTGGTAAAGTGGGTGAAAGAGGAAAGTTAAGAGTAAATGTGAATAAGAGCAAGGTCATTAGGTACAGTAGGGTTGAGGGTCAAGTCAATTGGGAGGAAAGTTTGAATGGAGAAAAACTGGAGGAAGTAAAGTGTTTTAGATATCTGGGAGTGGATCTGGCAGCGGAGGGAACCATGGAAGCGGAAGTGGATCATAGGGTGGGGGAGGGGGCTAAAATTCTGGGAGCCTTGAAGAATACGTGGAAGTCGAGAACATTATCTCGGAAAGCAAAAATGGGTATGTTTGAAGGAATAGTGGTTCCAAGAATGTTGCATGGTTGCGAGTCGTGGGCTATGGATAGAGTTGTGCGCAGGAGGATGGATGTGCTGGAAATGAGATGTTTGAGGACAATGTGTGATGTGAGGTGGTTTGATCGAGTAAGTAACGTAAGGGTAAGAGAGATGTGTGGAAATAAAAAGCGCGTGGTTGAGAGAGCAGAAGTGGGTGTTTTGAAATGGTTTGGGCACATGGGGAGAATGAGTGAGGAAAGATTGACCAAGAGGATATATGTGTCGGAGGTGGAGGGAACGAGGAGAAGAGGGAGACCAAATTGGAGGTGGAAAGATGGAGTGAAAAAGATTTTGTGTGATCGGGGCCTGAACATGCAGGAGGGTGAAAGGAGGGCAAGGAATAGAGTGAATTGGATCGATGTGGTATACCGGGGTTGACGTGCTGTCAGTGGATTGAATTTAGGGATGTGAAGGTCGGGGTGGGAAACATGGAAAGCTTTTGTAGGTATGAAAATTTGCGTGTGTGGACGTATGTATTTTTTAAAATTGTATGGGGGTGGGTGGGCTTCTTTCGTTGGGTTTCTTGCGCTACCTCCAAACGCGGGGGGACAGCGACAAAAAAAAAAAAAAAAATAAATTTTATTTATATAATTTTACCTAGGAAAACCTTTCCCCGCGCCGCGCGCGTATGCGTGGTAAGACAAAATTGGCCAAATTCGTTTCACCTGTTTTGGGTTTTCGGTATAAAGCAGAAATCACGGGCCCCCCAGAGCGAACTTTCAAATTTAACCCCCGGGTTAAGCCCGGGTATTTCCGGGGGCCGGGGAACCCGGGTTATCCCCGGGCCAAAAAAACATGAAGTTTTTGGGGATGGGGGGAAGGTCAAAATTTTCAAAATTTTCATCAATTTGTTCAATTTTGCAAATTTTCACATATAATTTCGAATTGGATATAAATGGGGACTAATTTATAAAACCACGTACCAATTTTTATTTAAATGCACCAATTTTATAAGGGGAAAACACCCCCAATATTGAAATTTTAATTAAAATTAATTTGGAAAAATTTAATTTTGGAGCCTGGATCCATTATTGTGGGGGGGTTACCTTTAAAAATTTTTTTGGAAATGTTTGGGAACCCAAAATTTTTAAGCATTTTGGGCCCCCCCATGGGGCTATGGCATGGTGGGGGAATTTATTAAATTTTATTTCTTCTTCAGGGGTTTCTTTCTTTCCTTCTTTTCCCCATTGGGGATATATCGTGTATAAAATTTCTTTAGGTTTTTTTAATATTCTTAGTCCCGTTTGGTTTTACCCAGCGGGAGTAATTTGGGAAACTCAGGTTTTATAAAACAATTCACTTCTTTCAGGGTTTTTTTCAATTCAAACTTACCTCCCAATTCACTTGTCCCTCAACTCTAGTGTACCTATCAATCTTGCTTTTATACACATTTTCTCTCAGTTTTCTTCTTTCACATACTTTACCAAACTCAGTCACCTGTTTCTGCAGTTTCTTATCCCTCAGCGAATAACAATTGACTCACTTCCCAAGCCCTCTCATCCACAACAGACATCATACTTGCCCCTCTCTCCAAAACTCTTGAATTTACTTCCTAACCACCCCATCCATAAACAAATTAAAGAACCATAGACATCACACACCCCTGCCGTAAACCGACGTATACTTTCCTTTCTTCCTACCCGTACATAAGCCTTACAGTAAACCTTGGTAAAAACTTTTCACTCCATGTAGCAAGTTACCTCCTACACCACATGATACATATTCTCCCATATACCCTTGTATATAATTTCCGAGAAATACTCAATAAACTTAAACCTCTGTAATTTGAACATTCACCTTTATTTCCTTTGCTTTACAATTTTACTATTCATGCATTCCGCCAATCCTCAGGCACTTCGCCATGACCATACATACATTGAATATCTTCACTGTTCAGTCAACAACACAGTCGCCCACCTTTTTGATAAATTCCACTGCAATACCATCCAAAACCATCGTCTTGCCGGCTTTGATCTTCCGCTAAGCTTTCACTATCTTTTCTATGTTTACCAAACCATTCCCCCAGACCCTCTCATTTTCCACACCACCTGGACCAAAACAAACTACATCTGCCACTTTGTTATCAAACACATTCAAAAACCTTTCAAAATCCTCACTTCATCTCCTTCACACTTCCCTATCACTTGTTAATACCTCCCTATTAGCCCCTTTCAACGATGTTTTCATTTGTTCTTTTGTCTCACGCACATTACTTACTTCCTTCCAAAGCATCTTTTTATTCTCCTTAAATTTCAACGACCCTCTCCCACCCCAACTCTAATTTGCCCTCTTTTTTCCACCTCTTGCACCTTTCTCTTGACTCCTGCGTCTTTCTTTTATACATCTCCCAGTCATTTTAAAAAGTCTGCAAAAATCATCCAATCGCCTCTCTTCTTTTTCACTTAGAGTCTTACTTCTTCATCCCACCTCTCACTGTCCTTTCTAATATGTCTACCTCCCACCTTTCTCATGCCACAAGCATATTTTGCGCCAACCATCACTGCTTCCCTAATTACATTCCATTCCTTTCCCACTCCCTTACGTCATTTGCTCTCACCTTTTTCCATTCTGTAGTCAATATCTTCTTGTACTTCCTCGCTCAAGTCTCCTTTCTAAGCTCAGTTACTCTCACCACTCTTTTCACCCCAACATTCTCTTTTATTTTGTGAAGACCTGCACAAATCTTTGACTTCGCCTCCACAAGATAATGATCAAACATCCCTCCAGTTGCCCCTCTCAGCACATTGACTTCCAAAAGTCTCTCTTTCACGCGCCTATCAATTAACATGTAATTCAGTATCCAATATCCAATATTTGGCCATCTCTCCTCGGGGATACGGGAGAAAGAATACTTCCCACGTATTCCCCGTGTCTTAGAAAGCGACTAAAGAAAGTGGGAGTGGGGGCTAGAAACCCTCCCCTCCTTGTATTTTACTTTCTAAAAGGGGAAACAGAAGGTGTCATGCGGGGAGTGTTAATCCTCCTCGAAGGCTCAGATTGGAATGTCTAAACGTATGTGGATGTAATCGAGATGGGAAAAAAGGAGAGATAGGTAATATGTCTGAGGAAAGGAAGCAGGATGTTTTGGCTCTGAGTGAAACGAAGCTCAGCGGCAAAGGTGTAGAGTGGTCTCGGTATGTTTTGTGAGTAGAGTAAGGGGTTGGTGAGATGACAAGAGTAAAGGAAGGAGTAGCACTATTCCTGAAACAGGAGTGGTGGGAGTATGTGATAGAGTGTAAGAAAGTAAACTCTAGATTGATATGGGTAAACCTTAAAGTGGATGAAGAAAGATGGGTGATTATTGGTGCCCATGCACCTAGTCATGAGGAGAGAGATCATGAGAGGCAAGTGTTTTGGGAGCGGCTGAGGGAGTGTTTTACCAGCTTTGATGCAGGAGACCGAGTTATAGTGATGTGTAATTTGAATGCAAAGGTGAGTAATGTGGTAGTTCAGGGTAGAATTGGTGTACATGGGGTGTTCAGTGTTGTAAATGGAAATGGTGAAAAGTTTGTAGATTTGTGTGCTAAAAAACGATTGGTGGTTAGAAATATCTAGTAGTGCTCTGTCGGTATCGGTATGTCGCTTTTCCTCACCAGTGCATATCTATGAGTTAATACAGGTTTAGAATTCATTAAGTTTGATATAAGAATGGACATAAAGTAGGACTGTAGGGAACACAGCTGGTGGATATCTGTAAGTCACATTAAAGCTGGTGAAGTGATGTGGCGTACTATCTCTTACGAAGGTGATCAGTTGGTCACAAGCCAGAATAGCTTCTCTGAAGTGAAGGTGCATAGTGTTTGTACTGTACTTAAATGCTTTACTGTCTTGTTATCTTGATCCTGATTTTTCTTGTACAACGTGGGCGCGCCTTTTTGAAGATATGTCGTGATACTTCTAAAGTTTTGACTCTGGCTCCCAAACAAAGAATTTGTCAAGGAATATTTAAAGTCTTTGTGGAACCGTAAATTACACGGGGACATTGAACAGGTTTCTTGTTCCGGGCAAAGTTGTTGACCAGGACGAAGATCTGAGTCCTTATGTTTTGGACTGTTCTTTCGCTTTTGTGTGTTTAGCTTTGTTGGTGACGATGCCCAGTAGCATCCTTCCGTTTCTTATGTAAATTCGATATTTCCTGTTAAAATAGTCTTGTGTCCTTTTTTTTTTCCCTAGGGCTAATTGTAATCTTCAAAGTTGTACTGACATTGTTTAGCAGGGGGAGAAACTGCTCCAGAGTTTGAGGATCATTTGTTGCCAGGGTTCCTTTGTTGGATATGTCTTTCATTGTAAGTTAAGTTCCACCTGGATGATGTCTTGCAAGTCTTGTTGTACTAAGCCTTTGGTGACCTTACTGCTGACTTTTCCTGCGGTATGACGGTGGCGTCCAAGATATGTAGGCTTTTTGTACACTGATATGATTCACTGGGAGCAGCGAGGAATATGTGGAGAGAAAGGCCACTATCTTGGATGCGAGTTATAAGTGTGCAGCGGTTGACGTATTGGAAGTGATACGTATTTTTGAGGACAAAACGTTAAGCTCAAGTGGTCCGATCAAGTAAAAGGGCAGGAGAGAGGTGTGGTCAGAACAAGAGTATGGTTGAGAGCTGAAATGGGTGTGCTCAAATAGTTTGGACATACGCAGAGAATGAGTGCTAAGAGGTTGACGAAGAGGATATATATGCCAGAAGTGAAGGGAACAAGGAGAAATGGGAGACCGGCTCGAGACCGGAGTAACCTTGAGACTAGCTCCTTTGCCACGAGGCTACAACGCAAAGTAAAATCTTATGGCGAAGCTATCACTGTCAGTTGACGAAACAGAACAGTCTCGTCAGATAGATTCACACTCTAAAATAGTCCATCCCCTTTCACGCTACTGAGAGTAGAGCAGCCTAGACGCGTCAACACACCCTAGAGTTTTTCAAAAGATTCTTGTAATAAAATATGCCATCTGTGTTTGCATCTAGTCGTAGTTTATGTTGAGAAAAAAATGATTCTATCAGTGTTAGATATTCTATCATACTTATTCTTTTTTTCGGGCACAAATGCACAAGAGAAAATGTTGAAAAATTCCAATGTGAAAATGTCTTAGATTATTTCTTTACACGTTTCAGCAGTGCATGACGGATCATATGAAAACAAAACAAACTAAGGTAAAATGCAATGACCACATGAATTAAGGAAGAATATATGTAACTCTGGCTTTGTGGACAATGGGAATAATAGTCTCATGAGTGAACATATGAGAAAGATGACATATGTGGGCATGACCTCGAGTTTGGTAGCTCGAAAATATGGTTCGCAAATAGCAAAAATGTGAAGAGGCCTGTGTTTAGAAAGAGAGTACATTGGAGGTGTAAGAAAAGAAAAGAAGGGATCAGCTGATCACGAAATATTGAGCAAAGAGTAAAAGTGTTAAGTCAATAAGCAATAGCTGTCAATCTTATTCTGCTGTGAACTTTTAGGTACAAAATATGATAAGGAAAACAATGATGGTTGTGCCTGTTTTCCACAAAAACTCCAGGAGATTGATTTTTTTTAGCACTTTCAGTTAACCAGACTCATGCCAGTGCTACTGTGTCACTCATAACAAATCTGACAAAATCGTTTTCTCCAGTATAAAGGTGAGGATAGAGCAGAGCCAGCCAAAGCCAGTGATCAGGAAAAGACCCTGCATGTGGTTTATGCTGAGGGGAATAACGCCGTCCACTGCAGCCTCGTCCATCTGGCCACTGGCTTCGATGTCGTCTTCACCACTGTCATCCTTAGAAAGTAGAGGAACACGATTGCATTATGTTTCCCATATTCTTTTCGGTAATCATCAGCATAACTCAGAGTGTAACCAAACGTACATATTGTGATTTCCTCCCTGGTCCAAATGAGAAAGGACCAGAACATTCATGTAATATACGTGACATGATTGCTGAAGCAAAGGTTTAATTCATTTGAAAAAGAAAGTACGGATGAATAAGGATGAAAACTTAGGGTTACAAAACCATCATATTAGATAAATCATAGACAAGTTCTATCCAAATGAACACCTAAAAAGTTCAGGATTTTCTTATCCACAAGTATATCGATTTGACCGTTATATATCAATTAGGTAACACACCAGAACCATTACCTAATATGGAAATCTCTACAATATTTGTTGTGACATGTGAAGCACCATACATACCTAGAGTATACATATATTTTTTTTTTTTTTTGCTTTGTCGCTGTCCCCCGCGTTTGCGAGGTAGCGCAAGGAAACAGACGAAAGAAATGGCCCCCCCCATACACATGTATTTACATACGTCGACACACGCAAATATACATACCTACACAGCTTTCCATGGTTTACCCCAGACGCTTCACATGCCTTGATTCAATCCACTGACAGCACATCAACCCCGGTATACCACCTCGCTCCAATTCACTCTATTCCTTGCCCTCCTTTCACCCTCCTGCATGTTCAGGCCCCGATCACACAAAATCTCTTTCACTCCATCTTTCCACCTCCAATTTGGTCTCCCTCTTCTCCTCGTTCCCTCCACCTCCGACACATATATCCTCTTGGTCAATCTTTCCTCACTCATTCTCTCCATGTGCCCAAACCATTTCAAAACACCCTCTTCTGCTCTCTCAACCACGGTCTTTTTATTTCCACACATCTCTCTTACCCTTACGTTACTTACTCGATCAAACCACCTCACACCACACATTGTCCTCAAACATCTAATTTCCAGCACATCCATCCTCCTGCGCACAACTTTATCCATAGCCCACGCCTCGCAACCATATAACATTGTTGGAACCACTATTCCTTCAAACATACCCATTTTTGCTTTCCGAGATAATGTTCTCGACTTCCACACATTCTTCAAGGCTCCCAGAATTTTCGCCCCCTCCCCCACCCTATGATCCACTTCCGCTTCCATGGTTACATCCGCTGCCAGATCCACTTCCATATATCTAAAACACTTCACTTCCTCCAGCTTTTCTCCATTCAAACTCAACTCCCAATTGACTTCACCCTCAACCCTACTGTACCTAATAACCTTGCTCTTATTCACATTTACTCTTAACTTTCTTCTTTCACACACTTTACCAAACTCAGTCACCAGCTTCTGCAGTTTCTCACATGAATCAGCCACCAGCGCTGTATCATCAGCGAACAACAACTGACTCACTTCCCAAGCTCTCTCATCTCCAACAGACTTCATACTTGCCCCTCTTTCCAAAACTCTTGCATTCACCTCCCTAACAACCCCATCCATAAACAAATTAAACAACCATGGAGACATCACACACCCCTGCCGCAAGCCTACATTCACTGAGAACCAATCACTTTCCTCTCTTCCTACACGTACACATGCCTTACATCCTCGATAAAAACTTTTCACTGCTTCTAACAACTTGCCTCCCACACCATATATTCTTAATACCTTCCACAGAGCATCTCTATCAACTCTATCATATGCCTTCTCCAGATCCATAAATGCTACATACAAATCCATTTGATTTTCTAAGTATTTCTCACATACATTCTTCAGAGCAAACACGTGATCCACACATCCTCTACCACTTCTGGAACCACACTGCTCTTCCCCAATCTGATGCTCTGTACATGCCTTCACCCTCTCAATCAATACCCTCCCATATAATTTACCAGGAATACTCAACAAACTTATACCTCTGTAATTTGAGCACTCACTCTTATCCCCTTTGCCTTTGTACAATGGCACTATGCACGCATTCCGCCAATCCTCAGGCACCTCACCATGAGTCATACATACATTAAATAACCTTACCAACCAGTCAACAATACAGTCACCCTCTTTTTTAATAAATTCTACTGCAATACCATCCAAACCTGCTGCCTGGGAGTAAAGTCAGGTGTTAGTGAGAGAACAAGAGCAAGGGAAGGAGTAGCAGTACTCCTGAAACAGGAGTTGTGGAAGTATGTGATAGAAAGTAATAAAGTAAATTCTCGATTAATATGGGTAAAACTGAAAGTTCATGGAGAGAGATGGGTGATTATTGGTGCATATGCACCTGGGCATGAGAAGAAAGATCATGAGAGGCAAGTGTTTTGGGAGCAGCTGAGTGAGTGTGTTAGTGGTTTTGATGAACGAGACCGGGTTATAGTGTTGGGTGATTTGAATGCAAAGGTGAGTAATGTGGCAGGTGAGGGAATAATTGGTATACATGGGGTGTTCAGTGTTGTAAATGGAAATGGTGAAGAGCTTGTAGATTTATGTGCTGAAAAAGCACTGATGATTGGGAATACCTGGTTTAAAAAGCTAGATATACATAAGTATACTTATGTAAGTAGGAGAGATGGCCAGAGAGCGTTATTGGATTACGTGTTAATTGACAGGCGCGCGAAAGAGAGACTTTTGGATGTTAATGTGCTGAGAGGTGCAACTGGAGGGATGTCTGATCATTATCTTGTGGAGGCTAAGGTGAAGATTTGTATGGGTTTTCAGAAAAGAAGAGTGAATGTTGGGGTGAAGAGGGTGGTGAGAGTAAGTGAGCTTGGGAAGGAGACTTGTGTGAGGAAGTACCAGGAGAGACTGAGTACAGAATGGAAAAAGGTGAGAACAATGGAAGTAAGGGGAGTGGGGGAGGAATGGGATGTATTTTGGGAATCAGTGATGGATTGCGCAAAAGATGCTTGTGGCATGAGAAGAGTGGGAGGTGGGTTGATTAGAAAGGGTAGTGAGTGGTGGGATGAAGAAGTAAGAGTATTAGTGAAAGAGAAGAGAAAGGCATTTGGACGATTTTTGCAGGGAAAAAATGCAATTGAGTGGGAGATATATAAAAGAAAGAGACAGGAGGTCAAGAGAAAGGTGCAAGAGGTGAAAAAAGGGCAAATGAGAGTTGGTGTGAGAGAGTATCATCAAATTTTAGGGAGAATAAAAAGGTGTTCTGGAAGGAGGTAAATAAAGTGCGTAAGACAAGGGA
This sequence comes from Panulirus ornatus, assembly GCF_036320965.1. Lineage (NCBI taxonomy): Eukaryota > Metazoa > Arthropoda > Malacostraca > Decapoda > Palinuridae > Panulirus > Panulirus ornatus. The sequence continues at coordinate 24,117,024 of NC_092228.1, forward strand.
GCAAATGGGAACTTCAGTGAAGGGTGCAAATGGGGAGGTGATAACAAGTAGTGGTGATGTGAGAAGGAGATGGAGTGAGTATTTTGAAGGTTTGTTGAATGTGTTGGATGATAGAATGGCAGTTATAGGGTGTTTTGGTCGAGGTGGTGTGCAAAGTGAGAGGGTTAGGGAAAATGATTTGGTAAACAGAGAAGAGGTAGTAAAAGCTTTGCGGAAGATACATATATATATATATATATATATATATATATATATATATATATATATATATATATATATATATATATATATATATATATATATATATATATATATATATATATATATATATATATATATATATATATATATATATATGTATATATATATATATATATATATATATATATATATATAGGGGCAAGAATGAAGTCTGTTGGGGATGAGAGAGCTTTGGAAGTGAGTCAGTTGTTGTTCGCTGATGATACAGCGCTGGTGGCTGATTCATTTGAGTAACTGCAGAAGCTGGTGACTGAGTTTGGTAAAGTGTGTGGAAGAAGAAAGTTAAGAGTAAATGTGAATAAGAGCAAGGTTATTAGGTACAGTAGGGTTGAGGGTCAAGTCAATTGAGAGGTGAGTTTGAATGGAGAAAAACTGGAGGAAGTGAAGTGTTTTAGATATCTGGGAGTGGATCTGGCAGCGGATGGAAACATGGAAGCGGAAGTGGATCATAGGGTGGGGGAGGGGGCGAAAATTCTGGGGGCCTTGAAAAATGTGTGGAAGTCGAGAACATTATCTCGGAAAGCAAAAATGGGTATGTTTGAAGGAATAGTGGCTCCAACAATGTTGTATGGTTACGAGGCGTGGGCTATGGATAGAGTTGTGCGCAGGAGGATGGATGTGCTGGAAATGAGATGTTTGAGGACAATGTGTGGTGTGAGGTGGTTTGATCGAGTGAGTAAAGTAAGGGTAAGAGAGATGTGTGGAAATAAGAAGAGCGTGGTTGAGAGAGCAGAAGACGGTGTTTTGAAGTGGTTTGGGCACATGGAGAGAATGAGTGAAGAAAGTTTGACCAAGAGGATATATGTGTCGGAGGTGGAGGGAACGAGGAGAAGAGGGAGACCAAATTGGAGGTGGAAAGATGGAGTGAAAAAGATTTTGTGTGATCGGGATCTGAACATGCAGGAGGGTGAAAGGAGTGCAAGGAATAGAGTGAATTGGAGCGAGGTGGTATACCGGGGTTGACGTGCTGTCAGTGGATTGAATCAAGGCATGTGATGCGTCTGGGGTAAACCATGGAAAGCTGTGTAGGTATGTATATTTGCATGTGTGGACGTATGTATATACATGTGTATGGGGGGAGGGTTGGGCTATTTCTTTCGTCTGTTTCCTTGCGCTACCTCGCAAACGCGGGAGACAGCGACAAAGTATAATAAAAAGAAAAAAAAAAAAATATATATATATATATATATATATATATATATATATATGGGTATAGGGGGTGAAAGAATACTTCCCACGCATTCCTCGCGTGTCGTAGAAGGCGACTAGAGGGGACGGGAGCACGGGGACAGAAATCCTCACCTCCTTGTATTTTTTAACTTTCTAAAATGGGAAACAGAAGAAGGAGTCACGCGGGGAGTGCTCATACTCCTCGAAGGCTCAGAGTGGGGTGTCTAAATGTGTGTGGATGTAACCAAGATGTTAAAAGGGAGAGATAGGTAGTATGTTTGAGGAAAGGAACCTGGATGTTTTGGCTCTGAGTGAAACGAAGCTCAAGGGTAAAGGGGAAGAGTGGTTTGGGAATGTCTGGGGAGTAAAGTCAGGGGTTAGTGAGAGGACAAGAGCAAGGGAAGGAGTAGCAGTACTCCTGAAACAGGAGTTGTGGGAGTATGTGATAGAATGTAAGAAAGTAAATTCTCGATTAATATGGGTAAAACTGAAAGTTGATGGAGAGAGATGGGTGATTATTTGTGCATATGCACCTGGGCATGAGAAGAAAGATCATTAGAGGCAAGTGTTTTGGGAGCAGCTGAATGAGTGTGTTAGTGGTTTTGATGCACGAGACCGTGTTATAGTGATGGGTGATTTCAATGCAAAGGTGAGTAATGTGGCAGTTGAGGGAATAGTTGGTATATTGGGGTGTTCAGTGTTGTAAATGGAAATGGTGAAGAGCATGTAGATTTATGTGCTGAAAAAGCACTGGTGATTGGGAATACCTGGTTTAAAAAGCGATATATACATAAGTATAAGTATGTAAGTAGGAGAGATGGCCAGAGAGCGTTATTGGATTACGTGTTAATTGACAGGCGCGCGAAAGAGAGACTTTTGGATGTTAATGTGCTGAGAGGTGCAACTGGAGGGATGTCTGATCATTATCTTGTGAAGGCTAGGGTGAAGATTTGTATGGGTTTTCAGAAAAGAAGAGTGAATGTTGGGGTGAAGAGGGTGGTGAGAGTAAGTGAGCTTGGGAAGGAGACTTGTGTGAGGAAGTACCAGGAGAGACTGAGTACAGAATGGAAAAAGGTGAGAATAATGGAAGTAAGGGGAGTGGGGGAGGAATGGGATGTATTTAGGGAATCAGTGATGGATTGCGCAAAAGATGCTTGTGGTATGAGAAGAGTGGAAGGTGGGTTGATTAGAAAGGGTAGTGAGTGGTGGGATGAAGAAGTAAGAGTATTAGTGAAAGAGAAGAGAGAGGCATTTGGACGATTTTTGCAGGGAAAAAATGCAATTGAGTGGGAGACATATAAAAGAAAGAGACAGGAGGTCAAGAGAAAGGTGCAAGAGGTGAAAAAATGGGCAAATGAGAGTTGGTGTGAGAGAGTATCATTAAATTTTAGGGAGAATAAAAAGATGTCCTGGAAGGAGGTAAATAAAGTGCGTAAGACAAGGGAGCAAATGGGAACTTCAGTGAAGGGCGCAAATGGGGAGGTGATAACAAGTAGTGGTGATGTGAGAAGGAGATGGAGTGAGTATTTTGAAGGTTTGTTGAATGTGTTTGATGATAGAGTGGCAGATATAAGGTGTTTTGGTCGAGGTGGTGTGCAAAGTGCGAGGGTTAGGGAAAATGATTTGGTAAACAGAGAAGAGGTAGTAAAAGGTTTGCGGAAGATGAAAGCCGGCAAGGCAGCAGGTTTGGATGGTATTGCAGTGGAATTTATTAAAAAAGGGGGTGACTGTATTGTTGACTGGTTGGTAAGGTTATTTAATGTATGTATGACTCATGGTGAGGTGCCTGAGGATTGGCGGAATGCGTGCATAGTGCCATTGTACAAAGGCAAAGGGGATAAGAGTGAGTGCTCAAATTACAGAGGTATAAGTTTGTTGAGTATTCCTGGCAAATTATATGGGAGGGTATTGATTGAGAGGGTGAAGGCATATACAGAGCATCAGATTGGGGAAGAGCAGTGTGTTTTCAGAAGTGGTAGAGGATGTGTGGATCAGGTGTTTGCTTTGAAGAATGTATGTGAGAAATATTTAGAAAAGCAAATGGATTTGTATGTAGCATTTATGGATCTGGAGAAGGCATATGATAGAGTTGATAGAGATGCTCTGTGGAAGGTATTAAGAATATATGGTGTACGAGGCAAGTTGTTAGAAGCAGTGAAAAGTTTTCATCGAGGATGTAAGGCATGTGTACGTGTAGGAAGAGAGGAAAGTGATTGGTTCTCAGTGAATGTAGGTTTGCGGCAGGGGTGTGTGATGTCTCCATGGTTGTTTAATTTGTTTATGGATGGGGTTGTTAGGGAGGTGAATGCAAGAGTTTTGGAAAGAGGGGCAAGTATGAAGTCTGTTGGGGATGAGAGAGCTTGGGAAGTGAGTCAGTTGTTGTTCGCTGATGATACAGCGCTGGTGGCTGATTCATGTGAGAAACTGCAGAAGCTGGTGACTGAGTTTGGTAAAGTGTGTGAAAGAAGAAAGTTAAGAGTCAATGTGAATAAGAGCAAGGTTATTAGGTACAGTGGGGTTGAGGGTCAATTCAATTGGGAGGTGAGTTTGAATGGAGAAAAACTGGAGGAAGTGAAGTGTTTTAGATATCTGGGAGTGGATCTGGCAGCGGATGGAACCATGGAAGCGGAAGTGGATCATAGGGTGGGGGAGGGGGCGAAAATTCTGGGAGCCTTGAAGAATGTGTGGAAGTCGAGAACATTATCTCGGAAAGCAAAAATGGGTATGTTTGAAGGAATAGTGGTTCCAACAATGTTGTATGGTTGCGAGGCGTGGACTATGGATAGAGTTGTGCGCAGGAGGATGGATGTGCTGGAAATGAGATGTTTGAGGACAATGTGTGGTGTGAGGTGGTTTGATCGAGTAAGTAACGTAAGGGTAAGAGAGATGTGTGGAAATAAAAAGAGTGTGGTTGAGAGAGCAGAAGAGGGTGTTTTGAAATGGTTTGGTCACATGGAGAGAATGAGTGAGGAAAGATTGACCAAGAGGATATATGTGTCGGAGGTGGAGGGAACGAGGAGAAGAGGGAGACCAAATTGGAGGTGGAAAGATGGAGTGAAAATGATTTTGTGTGATCGGGGCCTGAACATGCAGGAGGGTGAAAGGAGGGCAAAGAATAGAGTGAATTGGAGCGATGTGGTATACCGGGGTTGACGTGCTGTAAGTGGATTGAATCAAGGCATGTGTATGGGGGTGGGTTGGGCCATTTCTTTCGTCTGTTTCCTTGCGCTACCTCGCAAACGCGGGAGACAGCGAAAAAGCAAAAAAAAAAAAAAAGAAAAAAAAAATGAATATATATATATATATATATATATATATATATATATATATATATATATATATATATATATATATATATATATATATATATATATATATATATATATATATATATATATGTATTTATATATATATATATATTTATATATATATATATATATATATATATATATATATATATATATATATATATATATATATATATATATATATATATATATTTTTTTTTTTTTATACTTTGTCGCTGTCTCCCGCGTTTGCGAGGTAGCGCAAGGAAACAGACGAAAGAAATGGCCCAACCCCCCCCCCATACACATGTACATACACACGTCCACACACGCAAATATACATACCTACACAGCTTTCCATGGTTTACCCCAGACGCTTCACATGCCTTGATTCAATCCACTGACAGCACGTCAACCCCTGTATACCACATCGCTCCAATTCACTCTATTCCTTGCCCTCCTTTCACCCTCCTGCATGTTCAGGCCCCGATCACACAAAATCTTTTTCACTCCATCTTTCCACCTCCAATTTGGTCTCCCTCTTCTCCTCGTTCCCTCCACCTCCGACACATATATCCTCTTGGTCAATCTTTCCTCACTCATTCTCTCCATGTGCCCAAACCATTTCAAAACACCCTCTTCTGCTCTCTCAACCACGCTCTTTTTATTTCCACACATCTCTCTTACCCTTACGTTACTTACTCGATCAAACCACCTCACACCACACATTTTCCTCAAACATCTCATTTCCAGCACATCCATCCTCCTGCGCACATCTCTATCCATAGCCCACGCCTCGCAACCATACAACATTGTTGGTACCACTATTCCTTCAAACATACCCATTTTTGCTTTCCGAGATAATGTTCTCGACTTCCACACATTTTTCAAGGCTCCCAAAATTTTCGCCCCCTCCCCCACCCTATGATCCACTTCCGCTTCCATGGTTCCATCCGCTGACAGATCCACTCCCAGATATCTAAAACACTTCACTTCCTCCAGTTTTTCTCCATTCAAACTCACCTCCCAATTGACTTGACCCTCACCCCTACTGTACCTAATAACCTTGCTCTTATTCACATTTACTCTTAACTTTCTTCTTCCACACACTTTACCAAACTCAGTCACCAGCTTCTGCAGTTTCTCACATGAATCAGCCACCAGCGCTGTATCATCAGCGAACAACAACTGACTCACTTCCCAAGCTCTCTCATCCCCAACAGACTTCATACTTGCCCCTCTTTCCAGGACTCTTGCATTTACCTCCCTAACAACCCCATCCATAAACAAATTAAACAACCATGGAGACATCACACACCCCTGCCGCAAACCTACATTCACTGAGAACCAATATATATATATATATATATATATATATATATATATATATATATATAGATATATATATATATATATATATATATATATATATATATATATATATATATATATATATATATATATATATATATACATATATATATATATATATATATATATATATATATATATATATATATATATATATATATATATATATATATATATATATATATATATATATATTTTTTTAACATCATTTTGCTTTGTCGCTCTCTCACCCGTTAGCGAGGTAGCGCAAGGAAACAGACGAAAGAATAGAAAGAATATCCCAACCCACCCATATACACATGTAGATTCTTATACGTCCAAACACGCAAATAGACTTACCTATACATCTCAATATATACATATATGTACACACTCAGACATATACATATATACACATGTATATATGTACATACTGTCTGCCTTTATTCATTCCCATCACCACCCTGCCACATATAAGATAACAACCCCCTCCCCCCTCATGTGCGCGAGGTAGCTCTAGGCAGACAACGAAGGCCCCATTCGTTCACACTCAGTCTCTAGTTGTCATGTAATAATGCACCGAAACCACAGCTCCCTTTCCCCATCCAGGCCCCACAGAACTTTTCATGGTTTACCCCAGACGATTCACATGCCCTGGTTCAATCCACTGACAGCACGTCGACCTCTGGTATACCACATCGCTCCAATTCACTTGCACGCCTTTCACACTCCTGCATATTCAGGCCCTGACCACTCAAAATCTTTTTCACTCCATCTTTCCACCTCCAATTTGGTCTCCCACTTCTTCTCGTTCCTTCCACCTCTGACACATACATCCTCTTTGTCAATCTTTCCTCACTCATTCTCTCCATGTGCCCAAACCATTTCAAAACACCCTCTTCTGCTCTCTCAACCACACTCTCTATATTACCACACATCTCTCTTACACTATTATTACTTACTCGATCAAACCACCTCACACCGCATATTGTCCTCAAACATCTCATTTCCAGCACATCCACCCTCCTGCGCACAACTCTAACCATAGCCCACGCCTCGCAGCCATACAACATTGTTGGAGCCACTATTCCTTTAAACATACCCATTTTTCCTTTCCGAGATAATGTTCTCGACTTCCACACATTCTTCAATGCTCCCAAAATTTTCGTCCCCTCCCCCACCCTATGATTCACTTCCGCTTCTATGGTTCCATCCGCTGCCAAATCCACTCTCAAATTCACTGTATATATATATATATATATATATATATATATATATATATATATATATATATATATATATATATATAGATATATATAGAGAGAGAGAGAGAATATATATATATATATAGAGAGAGAGAGAGAGAGAGAGAGAGAGAGAGAGAGAGAGAGAGAGAGAGAGAGAGAGAGAGAGAGAGAGAGAGAGACGTTGATGATATGTGGTCCTTCTCGCCATCTTCCCAGGAATGATACTTTCTTTAATGAATTAAATGATATTCACCCTACCATCATGTTCAAGATTGACTGAGAAAATGAAAAAAAGATGAAATTGCCGTTTCTTGATTTTTTAACTAGAAAATCTGATCACTTATGTTTCAAGATCTACAGGAATCCTACGAACTCTTAGAGCTATATTCGTTACTTTTCAGTACATGAATTTTCTGTGAAAATTTCTGTAGTTATGTGTATATTCTTAAGAGCATTACAAATCTGTGATTCCACTTTTTTCATGGATATCTTTATCTCACCCCAAGTGAAGCGGCCATTTGCAGAGCATTAAGAAAGAACTTCCTGACGAGGCCGCTTTCTTGTATCCAACTCATAACTTGGTCCAACTTCCTTTTGAGTGGAGAGTGGCGCTGTAAGCCCAAGGCGACGTGATACGTCTGAAAGTTACCCTGCAATGCATCAGTAGACTTAATATAGTTTCAACAGCGTTGATGCTTATAGGTGCAAATGAATACACATAACAGTATTTGAACTGTAATCATCTATACAGCTTTACACAGATACTGAAACACTATATAACCACCATAGTTCCGCTCCCACTTATGTTTAGTAGTAGCTGGAAGCTATACATTATCACTGGTGAATGTCTTAAAGCGAGAATAGCCCTGACCGCCATAGATAGCCTACCGGTCGATGAATAAGGTTGGTTGCTTAATGGACACCCCTCCTCCCAGACAACGGACTAGATCTAGTAACACACCTCTAGGAAACATGTGAGCTCACAAAGGAAAAGTAACTCAAAGAACAAGAAGTACAAAAGCAACGAAATCACGGCGACAAATTGTCGAAAGTTGTTAGTTGCCGATCGGTTTTAATTGCCTCTACTTACAAATGGGAACAGCATGCTGGCTCATTGTAAAGGACCTCACACTGTATAACCATGCCCATCTGACACTAACTATATTTCATGCATGGGAAACCAATAGAAGAACTTCCATATAAACAAGCTAGATAGAAAGTGCTCTGAGCCACAAATCTCTTGTGCATTTCAATCTTCGGGTGAACAGACGAAGGAAAACAGTTCAAATGCTTAAAGCTGGTAAGGGGACGCTTAGGGAACTGCTACAGTGATAGTAGCCAGGAACACAAAGGTGGACTAAACTAAGCCTACGTAATCCGAAGCAAAATGGATGAGAACACGTACATACATTGACAATAAATCAAGTGAACCCAGATCCAGCTGTTCCAGATGGCTATCAAAAGCATGATCAAATGTTCTCTGAAAGATTCCAAGATTGCATCAGCAAATCCTGGACATAAAAACAAGACTCTCCCGACAGGACATAGGGAAAATCAAACCATACCTTATACCACGTAATTATAAAAAAAAAAACTGAGTACAAGATTGCATTGTTGAAAAGGTCGGCTTCTACGAGACTGCATCATCACCCTATAGCACTCCAACAGTCGCGATGAAGACGCTCATGTCACACTAATAAGGCTGCAATGAGCAGAATGACCAACTCTAGTATCTTACCAATGACTAATCTGGTGAGATGGCGTAACGACTGGAAATATGACACTAAGAAAATGCAGTCAACCAGACAGACATTATCATAGTACATTTAGCAAATTGTAGTCAACATGGTCCCTCTATCCAGAGTATATGCAGTTGCTCATGAAAGCTGTGTTGTGTGACATCTGACACGAACATTGGTGAGGAGATTGATTAAAGTGATTTGCCTGGATATGGAAAGGGAGCTGAATGTTAACGAATGTGGCCTTTGTTATCTTTTCCTAGCTCTACTTCGCAGGCGCACGGGGGTAGAGGTGTACCATTGCATGTGTCGCGGGGTGGCGAAGGAATGGATGAAGGTAGCAAATAGGAATATGTACATGTGTGTATTTGTATGTGTATGGTTATATATATGTATGTATACTTCGGAAAGTATAGGTATGTATATGTGTATATTTGTATGTATCTGGGAATGTATATGTATATATACGTTGAAAAGTATAGGTATGTATATGTGTATGTGTGGGCGTTTATGTGAATGCATGTGTATGTGGGTGGGTTTGGTAAATCTTTAGTCTGCTTCCTTGCGCTATATAGCTAACACGGGAGACAGCAACAAAGTATGATAGAAAAAAAATAAATGTATTTTTTTCGTACATATTTGCCTTATCCCGCGTTAGCGAAATAGCGTTAAGAACAGTGACACTGAGAAGGTATATTTTCACTTGGCCCACCTCTCCGTCACATCTTTTCGAAATCATAAATGGGAGAAGGGCATATCCAGCCCCCCACTCCCACCCCTTTTCATAATTCATACTGTCTCCCTTTATCCATTCTAGTCGCCACCCCGCCACATACGAAATGACAACACCCTCCCCCCACAGATGCGCGAGGTATCGCTAGGAAAAGACAACAAAGGCCACATTCGTTCACACTCAATTTCTAGTTGTTATGTATTATGCACCGAAACCACAGCTCCCTTTCCACATCCAGGCCCTACAAAACTTTCCATGGTTTACCCCATACGCTTCATATGCCTTGGTTCAATCCATTGACAGCACGTCGACCCCGGTATAGCACATTGTTCCAATTCACTCTATTCCTTGCACGCATTTCACCCTCCTGCATGTTCAGATCCCGATCACTCAAAATCTTTTTCACTCCATCTTTCCACCTCCAATTTGGTCTCCCACTTATCCTCGTGTCCTCCACCTCTGACATATATATCCTTTTTGTCAATCTTTCCTCACTCATTCTCTTCTTGTGACCAAACCATTTCAAAACACTCCCTTCTGCTTTCTCAACCACACTCTTTTTATTACCACTCATCTCCCTTGCCCTTTCATTACTTACTCGATCAAACCCACCGCACAACACATATTGTCCTCAAACATATCATTTCCGACACATCCACTCTCTTCCGCATAACTCTATCTATAGCCCACGCCTCGCAACCATATAACATTGTTGGAACCACTATTCCTTCAAACATACCCATTTTTGCTTTCCGAGATAACGTTCACGCCTTTCACACATTTTTCAACGCTCTCAGAAACTACGCCTACTCCCCCACCTTATAACTCACTTCCGCTTCCACGGTTCCATCCGTTGCGAGATCCACTCCCAGATACCTAATACACTTCACTTCCTCCGGTTTTTCTCCATTCAAACTTACCTCCCAATTGACTTGTCTTTCAACACTACTGTACATAATAACCTTGCTCTTATTCATATTTACTCTAAGCTTTCTTCTTTCACACACTTTACCAGACTCATTCACCAGCTTCCACAGTTTCTCACCCAAATCAGCCACCAGCGCTGTATAATCAGCAAACAACAACTAACTCACTTCCCAAGCTCTCAACAACTTCCCAAGCTCTCAACACTTCCCAAGATCTCACAACAGACTGCAGACTAGCCCCTCATTCAAAAACTCTTGCATTCACCTCCCTAACAACCCCATTCATAAACAAATTAAACAACCATGGACATACAGCACACCTGCGGCAAATTGACATTCTCTGAGAAGCACCCACTTTCCTCTCTTCCTACTCGGACATATGCCTTACATCCTTGATAAAAACTTTTCACTGCTTCTAACAACTTGCCTCCCACACCATATATTCTCAATACCTTCCACAGAGCATCTCTATCAACTCTATCAAATGCCTTCTCCAGATCCATAAATGCTACATACAAATCCATTTGCTTTTCTAAGTATTTCTCACATACATTCTTCAAAGCAAACTCCTGATCCACACATCCTCTACCACTTCTGACACCACACTGCTCTTTCCCAATCTGATGCTCTGTACATGCCTTCACCCTCTCAATCAATACCCTCCCATATAATTTACCAGAAATACTCAACAAACTTATACCTCTGTAATTTGAGCACTCAATTTTATTCCCTTTGCCTTTGTACAATCGAACTATGCAAGAATTCCTCCAATCCTCAGGCACCTTACAATGAGGCATACATACATTAGATAACCTTACCACCCAGTCAACAACATAGTCACCCCCTTTTTAATAAATTCCACCGCAATACCAACCAAACCTTGCCGGCTTTCACCTTCCGCAAAGCTTTTACTACCTCTTCTCTGTTTAACAAATCATTCTCCCCAACCCTCTCACTTTGCACACCACCTCGAACAAAACACCCTATATCTGTCACTATATCATCAAACACATTCAACAAACCTTCAAAATACTCACTCCATCTCCTTCTAATATCACCACTACTTGTTATCACCTCTCATTAGTCCCCTCAGAGATGTTCCCATTTCTTCCCCTGTCTTACGCACTTTATTTACTTCGTTCCAAAGCATCTTTTTATTCTCGCTAAAACTTAATGATACCCTCTCACCCCAACTCTCATTTGCCCTATATTTCACCTCTTGCACCTTTCTCTTTACCTCCTGCCTCTTTCTTTTATGCATCTCCCACTCATTTGCATTATTTCCTTGCAAAAATCGTCCAAACACCTCTCTCTTCTCTTTCACTAATAATCTTACTTCTCCATCCCACCACTCACTACCCTTTCTAATCTGCCTACCTCCCATGCTTCTCATGCCACATGCATCTTTTGCGAAAGCCATCACTTCTTCCCTAAATACATCCGATTCTCCCCCACTCCCCTTACCTCCTTTGTTCTCACCGTTTTCCATTCTGTAATCAGTCTCTCCTGGTACTTCCTCACACAAGTCTCCTTCCTAAGCCCACTTACTCTCACCACTCTCTTCACCCCAACATTCTCTTTTCTTTTCTGAAAACCTCTACAAATCTTCACCTTTGCCTCAACAAGATAATGATCAGACATCCCTCCAGTTGCACCACTCAGCACATTAACATCCAAGAGTCTCTCTTTCGCGCGCTTATCAATTAACACTTAATCCAATAGTACTCTTTGGCCATCTCTCATGCTTACATACGTATACTTATGGATATCTCTTTTTTGAAACCAGGTATTCCCAGTCACCAGTCCTTTTTCATCACATAAATCCACAAGCTCTTCACCATTTCCATTTACTGCACTGAACACCCCATGAACACCAACTATTCCCTCAACTGCCACATTACTCACCTTTGTAATCAAATCACCCATCACTATAACCCGGTCTCGTGCATCAAAACTACTAACACACTCACTCAACTGCTCCCAAAACACTTGCCTCTCATGATCTTTCTTCTCATGCCCAGGTGCATAGGTACCAATAAACACCCATCTCTCTCCATCTACATTCAGTTTTACCCATATCAATCTAGATTTTACTTTCTTACACTTTATCACATACTCCCACCATTCCTGTTTCAGGAGTAGTGCTACTCTTTCCCTTGCTCTTGTCCTATCACTAACCCCTGACTTTACTCCCAAGACATTCCCAAACCACTCTTCCCCTTTACCTTTGAGCTTCGTTTCACTGAGAGCCAAAACATCCAGGTTCCTTTTCTCAGACATACTAACTATCTCTCCTATTTTCTCATCTTGGTTACATCCACACACATTTAGACCCCCAATCTGAGCGTCCGAGGAGGATGAGCACTCCCCGCGTGACTCCTTGTTCTCTTTCCCTTTTTAGACACATGAGGAATGCGTGGGAAATATTCTTTCTAACCTATCCCCAGGGATCTATATATATATATATATATATATATATATATATATATATATATATATATATATATATATATATATATATATATATATATATATATATATATATATATATATATATATATATATATATATATATATATATATATATATGTGTGTGTGTGTGTATGTATGTATATATATATATTTATTCATTTATCTATTTTACTTAATCGCTGTTTCCCGTTAGCCAGGTAGCGCAAGGAACAGACGAAAGAATGTCCCAACCCACCCACATACATATACACATTCACACACGCAAATATACATACCTATATATTTTCAACGTATACATATATATACACACACAGACATATACATATATACACATAGATATAAGTCATAATGTCTGCCTTTATTTATTCCCATCGCCACCGCTCCAAACATAAGATAACAACCCCAACCCCCAGCAGTTGCACGAGGTAGCGCTAGGAAGACAACAAAGGCCACATTCGTTCACACTCAGTCTCTAGCAGTCATGTCTGATGCAGCGACACCACAGATCCCTTTCCAAATCCATGACCCAGAGAATTTCCATGCTTTACCCCAGATACTTCACATGCCCTGGTTCAATCGACTGACAGCACGTCGACCCAGGTATACCACATCGTTCCAATTCACTATATTCCTTGCACGCCTTTCACCCTCCTGCGTGTTCAGGCCCCGATCACTCAAAATCTTTTTCACTCCATATTTCCACCTCCAATTTGGTCTCCCACTTCTCCTCGATCCGTCCACCTCTGACACATATATCCTCTTGGTCAATCTTTCCTCACTCATTTATCAATAACTAACTGTATTGTTGACTGGTTGGTAAGGTTATTTAATGTATGTATGACTCATGGCTAGGTGCCTGAGGATTGGCGAAATGCGTGCATAGTGCCATTGTACAAAGGCAAAGGGGATAAGAGTGAGTGCTCAAATTACAGAGGTATAAGTTTGTTGAGTATTCCTGGTAAATTGTATGGGAGGGTATTGATTGAGAGGGTGAATGAATGTACAGAGCATCAGATTGGGGAAGAGCAGTGTGGTTTCAGAAGTGGTAGAGGATGTGTGGATCAGGTGTTTGCTTTAAGAATGTGAGAGATACTTAGAAAAGCAAATGGATTTGTATGTAGCATTTATGGATCTGGAGAAGGCATATGATAGAGTTGATAGAGATGCTCTGTGGAAGGTATCAAGAATATATAGTGTGGGAGGCAAGTTGTTAGAAGCAGTGAAAAGTTTTTATCGAGGATGTAAGGCATGTGTACGTGTAGGAAGAAAGGAAAGTGATTGGTTCTCAGTGAATATAGGTTTGCGGCAGGGGTGTGTGATGTCTCCATTGTTGCTTAATTTGTTTATGGATGGGGTTGTTAGGGATGTGAATGCAAGAGTTTTGGAAAGAGGGGCAAGTATGAAATATGTTGTGGATGAGAGAGCTTGGGAAGTGAGTCAGTTGTTGTTCGCTGATGATACAGCGCTGGTGGCTGATTCATGTGAAAAACTGCAGAAGCAGGTGCCTGAGCTTGGTAAAGTGTGTGAAAGAAGAAAGTTAAGAGTAAATGTGAATAAGAGCAAGGTTATTAGGTACAGTATGGTTGAGGGTCAAGTCAATTGGGAGGTCAGTTTGAATGGAGAAAAACTGGAGGAAGTAAAGTGTTTTAGATATCTGGGAGTGGATCTGGCAGCGGATGGAACCATGGAAGCGGAAGTGAATCATAGGGTGGGGGAGGGGGCGAAAATCCTGGGAGCATTGAAGAATGTGTGGAAGTCGAGAACATTATCTCGGAAAACAAAAATGGGTATGTTTGAAGGAATAGTGGTTCCAACAATGTTGTATGGTAGCGAGGAGTGGACTATGGATAGAGTTGTGCGCAGGAGGGTGGATGTGCTGGAAATGAGATGTATGAGGACAATGTGTGGTGTGAGGTGATTTGATCGAGTAAATAATGTAAGGGTAAGAGAGATGTGTGGAAAAAAAAAGAGCGTGGTTGAGAGAGCAGAAGAGGGTGTTTTGAAATGGTTTGGGCACATGGAGAGAATGAGTGAGGAAAGATTGACCAAGAGGATATATGTGTCGGAGGTGGAGGGAACGAGGAGAAGTGGGAGACCAAATTGGAGGTGGAAAGATGGAGTGAAAAAGATTTTGTGTGATCGGGGCCTGAACATGCAGGAGGGTGAAAGGCGGGCAAGGAATAGAGTGAATTGGATCGATGTTTTATACCGGGGTTGACGTGCTGTCAATGGATTGAATCAGGGCATGTGGAGCGTTTGGGTAAACCATGGAAAGTTGTGTGGGGCCTGGATGTGGAAAGGGAGCTGTGGTTTCGGGCATTATTGCATGACAGCTGGAGACTGAGTGTGAACGAATGGGGCCTTTGCTATCTTTTCCTAGCGCTACCTCGCACACCTGAGGGGGGGAGGGGGATGGTATTCCATGTGTGGCGAGGTGGCGATGGGAATGAATAGAGGCAGACAGTGTGAATTGTGTGCATGGGTATATATGTATGTGTCTGTGTGTGTATATATATGTGTACATTGAGATGTATAGGTATGTATATTTGCGTGTGTGGACGTGTGTGTATATACATGTGTATGGGGGTGGGTTGGGCCATTTCTTTCTTCTGTTTCCTTGCACTACCTCGCAAATGCGGGAGACACGTCCACACACGCAAATATACATACCTGTCCATCTCAATATACACATATATATATATACACACAGACATATACATATATACATATGTATACAATTCATACTGTCTGCCTTTATTTGTTCCCGTGGCAACCCCGCCACACATGGAATAACAACCTCCTCCCCCCTCATGTGTGCGAGGTAGCGCTAGGAAAAGATAGCAAAGGCCCCATTCGTTCACACTCAGTCTCCAGTTGTCATGTAATAATTCCCGAAACCACAGCTCCCTTTCCACATCCAGGCCCCACACAACTTTCCATGGTTTACACCAGATACTTCACATGCCCGGGTTCAATCCTTTGACAGCACGTCGACCTCGGTATACCACATCGTTCCAATTCACTCTATTCCTATCACGCCTTTCACACTCCTGCATGTTCAGGCCCCAATCACTCAAAATCTTTTTCACTCCATCTTTCCAACTAAAATTTGTTCTCCCACTTCTCCTCGTTACCTCTACCTCCGACATATATATCCCCTTGGTCAATCTTTCCTCGCTCATTCTCTCCATGTGACCAAACCATTTCAAAACACCCTCTTCTGCTCTCTCAACCACACTCTTTTTATTTCCACACATCTCTCTTACCCTTACGTTACTTACTAGATCAAACCACCTCACACCACATATTGTCCTCAAACATCTCATTTCAGCATATCTACCCTCCTGCGCACAACTCTATCCATAGCCCACGCCTCGCAACCATACAACATTGTTAGAACCACTATTCCTTCAAACATACCCATTTTTGCTTTCCGGGATAATGTTCTCGACTTCCAAACATTCTTCAAGGCTCCGAGAAATCTCGCCCCCTCCCCCACCCTATGATTCACTTCCGCTTCCATGGTTCCATCCGCTGCCAGATCCACTCCAAGATATCTAAAACACTTTACTTCCTTCAGTTTTTCTCCATTCAAACTTACCTCCCAATTAACTTGACCATCAACCCTACTGTACCTAATAACCTTGCTACTTATTCACATTTACTCTTAACTTTCTTCTTTCACACAGTTTATCAAACTCAGTCACCGGCTTCTGCCTTTTCTTACATGAATCAGCCACCAGCGCTGTATCATCAGCGAACAACAACTGACTCACTTCCCAAGCTCTCTTACCCACAACAGACTGCATACTTTCCCATCTTTCCAAAACTCCTGCATTCACCTCCCTAACACCCCCATCCATAAACAAATTAAACTACCATGAAGACATCACACACCCCGGCCGCAAACCTACATTCACTGAGAACCAATCACTTTCCTTTCTTCCTACACGTACACATGCCTTACATCCTCGATAAAAACTTTTCACTGCTTCTAACAACTTGCCTCCCACACCATATTTTCTTAAAACCTTCCACAGAGCATCTCTATGAACTCTATCATATGCCATCTCCAGATCCATAAATGCTACATACAAATCCATTTCTTTTTCTAAGTATTTCTCA
The DNA here is from genome assembly GCF_036320965.1 of Panulirus ornatus. Classification (NCBI taxonomy): domain Eukaryota; kingdom Metazoa; phylum Arthropoda; class Malacostraca; order Decapoda; family Palinuridae; genus Panulirus; species Panulirus ornatus. The sequence continues at coordinate 24,134,334 of NC_092228.1, forward strand.
CATACATTCTTCAAAGCAAACACCTGATACACACATCCTCTACCACTTCTGAAACCATACATGCCTTCACCCTCTCAATCAATACCCTCCCATATAATTTACTAGGAATACTCAACAAACTTATACCTCTGTAATTTGAGCACTCACTCTTATCCCCTTTGCCTTTGTACTATGGCACTAAGCAAGCATTCCGCCAATCCTCAGGCACCTCACCATGACTCATACATACATTAGATAACCTTATCAACCAGTCAACAATACAGCCACCCCCATTTTTAATAAATTCCACTACAATACCATCCAAACCTTCTGCCTTGCCGGCTTTCTTCTTCCGTAAAGCTTTTACTACCTCTTCTGTATTTACCATATCATTTTCCCTAACCCTCTCACTTTGCACACGACCTCGACCAAAACACTCTATATCTGCCACTCTATCATCAAACACATTCAACAAACCTTGAAAATACTCACTCCATCTCCTTCTCACATCACCACTACTTGTTATCACCTTCCCATTAGCCCCCTTCACTGAAGTTCCCATTTGCTCCCTTGTCTTACGCACTTTATTTACCTCCTTCCAAAACATCTTTTATTCTCCTTGAAATCTAATGATACTCTCTCACCCCAACTCTCATTTGCCCTCTTTTTCACCTCTTGCACCTTTCTCTTGACCTCCTACCTCCTTCTTCTATACCTCTCCCACTGATTTGCATTTTTTCCCTGCAAAAATCGTCCAAATGCCTCTCTCTTCTCTTTCACTAATAATCTTACTTCTTCATCCCACCGCTCACTAGCATCTCTAATCAACCCACCTCCCACGCTTTTCATGCCACAAGCATATTTTGCGCAAGCCATCACTGCTTCCCTAAATACATCCCATTCCTCCCCTACTCCCCTTACCTACTTTGTTCTAACCTTTTTCCATTCTGTACTCAGTCTCTCCTGGTACTTCCTCACACAATTCTCCTTCCCAAGCTCACTTACTCTCACCACTCTCTTCACCCCAACATTCTGTCTTCTTATCTGAAAACCAACACAAATCTTCACCTTCGCCTCCACAAGATAATGATCAGACATCCCTCCAGTTGCAACTCTAAGCACACTAACATCCAAAAGTCTCTCTTTCGTTCGTCTAGCAATTAACACGTAATCAAATAACTCTTTCTGGCCATCTCTCCTACTTACATACGTATACTTATATATATCTCGCTTTTTAAAGCAGGTATTCCCAATCACCAGTCCTTTTTCAGCACAAAAATCTACAAGCTCTTCACCATTTCCATTTACAACACTGAACACTCTATGTATACCAATTATTCCCTCAACTGCCACATTACTCACCTTTGCATTCAAATCACCCATCACTATAACCCGGTCTTGTGCAACAAAAACATTAACACACTCATTCAGCTGCTCCCAAAACACTTGCCCTCATGATCTTTTTTCTCATGCCCAGGTGCATATGCACCAATAATCACCCATCTCACTCCATCAACTTTCAGTTTTACCCATATCAATCTAGAATTTACTTTCTTACACTCTAGCACATACTCCCACAACTCCTGATTCAGGAGTAGTGCTGCTCCTTCCCTTGTTCTTTTACTCCCACTAACCCCTGACTTTACTCCCAAGACATTCCCAAACCACTCTTCCCCTTTACGCTTTAGCTTCGTTTCAATCAGAGCCAAAACATCCAGGTTCCTTTCCTCAAACAAACTACCTGTCTCTCCTTTTTTCTCATCTTGGTTACATCCACACACATTTAAACACCCCAATCTGAGCCTTCGAGGAGGATGAGCACTCCCCGCGTGACTCCTTCTTCTGTTTCCCCTTTTAGAAAGTTAAGATACAAGGATGATAGAGTTTCTGGTCCACCGCTCCCTTCCCCTTTAGTCGCCTTCTACGACACGTGAGGAATGAGGACTGGGCCATTGAGAGAATATCCTCACCTGGCCCCCTTCTCTGTTCCTTCTTTTGGAAAATTAAAAAAAAAAAAAAAGAAATAATGAGAGGGGAGGATTTTCAGCCCCCCGCTCCCTCCCCTTTTAGTCGCCTTCTACAACACGCAGGGAACACGTGGGGTGCATTCTTTCTCACATATTCCCATATATATATATATATATATATATATATATATATATATATATATATATATATATATATATATATATATATATATATATATATATATATATATGTATGTACATATATATATATATATATATATATATATATATATATATATATATATATATATATATATATATATATATATATATATATATATATATATATATATATATATATATATATATATATATATATATATATTTATATATATATATATATATATAAATATATATATATATATATATATATATATATATATATATATATATATATATATACATATATATATATATATATACATATATATATATATATATATATATATATATATATATATATATATATATATATATATATATATATATATATATATATATATATATATATATATATATATATATATATATATATATATATATATATATATATATATATATGTATATATATATATATATATATATAAATATATATATATATATATATATATATATATATATATATATATATATATATATATATATACATATATATATATATATATATATGTATATATATATATATATATATATATATATATATATATATATATATATATATATATATATATATATATATATATATATATATATATATATATATATATATATATATATATATATATATATATATATATATGTCGTTCCCTCCACCTCCGACACATATATCCTCTTGGTCAATCTTTCCTCACTCATTCTCTCCATGTGCCCAAACCATTTCAAAACACCCTCTTCTGCTCTCTCAACCACGCTCTTTTTATTTCCACACATCTCTCTTACCCTTACATTACTTAATCGATCAAACCACCTCACACCACACATTGTCCTCAAACATCTCATTTCCAGCACATCCATCCTCCTGCGCACAACTCTATCCATAGGCCAATCCTCGCAACCATACAACATTGTTGGAACCACTATTCCTTCAAACATACTCATTTTTGCTTTCCGAGATAATGTTTTCGACTTCCACACATTCTTCAAGGCTCCCAGGATTTTCGCTCCCTCCCCCACCCTATGATTCACTTCCGCTTCCATGGTTCCATCCGCTGCCAGATCCACTCCCAGATATCTAAAACACTTTACTTCCTCCAGTTTTTCTCCATTCAAACTTACCTCCCAATTGACTTGACCCTCAACCCTACTGTACCTAATAACCTTGCTCTTATTCACATTTACTCTTAACTTTCTTCTTTCACACACTTTACCAAACTCAGTCACCAGTTTCTGCAGTTTCTCACATGAATCAGCAGCCAGTGTTGTATCATCAGCGAACAACTGACTCACTTCCAAAGCTCTCTCATCCACAACAGACTTCATGCTTGCCCCTCTTTCCAAAACTCTTGCATTCACCTCCCTAACAACCCCATCCATAAACAAATTAAACAACCATGGAGACATCACACACCCCTGCCGCAAACCTACATTCACTGAGAACCAATCACTTTCCTCTCTTCCTACACCTACACATGCCTTACATCCATATGTATATATATATATATATATATATATATATATATATATATATATATATATATATATATATATATATATATATATATATATATATATATATATATATATATATATATATATATATATATATATATATATATATATATATATCCCTGGGGATAGGGGAGAAAGAATACTTCCCACGTATTCCCTGCGTGTCGTAGAAGGTGACTAAAAGGGAAGGCAGCAGGGGGCTGGAAATCCTCCCCTCTCATTTTTTTTTTTTTTTCCAAAAGAAGGAACAGAGGAGAGGTCCAGGTGAGGATATTCCCTCAAAGGCCCAGTCCTCTGTTCTTAACGCTACCTCGCTATCGCGGGAAATAGCGAATAGTATGAAAAAAAAAAAAAAAAATATATATATATATATATATATATATATATATATATATATATATATATATATATATATATATATATATATATATATAAAGATCAAGAGAGGCAAGTGTTTTGGGAGCAGCTGAATGAGTGTGTTAGTGGTTTTGATGCACGAGACCGGGTTATAGTGATGGGTGATTTGAATGCAAAAGTGAGTAATGTGGCAGTTGAGGGAATAATTGGTATACATGGGGTGTTCAGTGTTGTAAATGGAAATGGTGAAGAGCTTGTAGATTTATGTGCTGAAAAAGGACTGATGATTGGGAATACCTGGTTTAAAAAGCGAGATATACATAAGTATACTTATGTAAGTAGGAGAGATGGCCAGAGAGCGTTATTGGATTACGTGTTAATTGACAGGCGTGCGAAAGAGAGACTTTTGGATGTTAATGTGGTGAGAGGTGCAACTGGAGGGATGTCTGATCATTATCTTGTGGAGGCTAAGGTGAAGATCTGTATGGGTTTTCAGAAAAGAAGTGTGAATGTTGGGGTGAAGAGGGTGGTGAGAGTAAGTGAGCTTGAGAAGGAGACCTGTGTGAGGAAGTACCAGGAGAGACTGAGTACAGAATGGAAAAAGGTGAGAACAATGGAAGCAAGGGGAGTGGGGGAGGAATGGGATTCATTTAGGGAATCAGTGATGGATTGCGCAAAAGATGCTTGTGGCATGAGAAGAGTGGGAGGTGGGTTGATTAGAAAGGGTAGTGAGTGGTGGGATGAAGAAGTAAGAGTATTAGTGAAAGAGAAGAGAGAGGCATTTGGACGATTTTTGCAGGGAAAAAATGCAATTGAGTGGGAGATGTATAAAAGAAAGAGGCAGGAGGTCAAGAGAAAGGGCAAATGAGAGTTAGGGTGAGAGAGTATCATTAAATTTTAGGGAGAATAAAAAGATGTTCTGGAAGGAGGTAAATAAAGTGCGTAAGACAAGGGAGCAAATGGGAACTTCAGTGAAGGGCGCAAATGGGGAGGTGATAACAAGTAGTGGTGATGTGAGAAGGAGATGGAGTGAGTATTTTGAAGGTTTGTTGAATGTGTTTGATGACAGAGTGGCAGATATAGGGTGTTTTGGTCGAGGTGGTGTGCAAAGTGAGAGGGTTAGGGAAAATGATTTGGTAAACAGAGAAGAGGTAGTGAAAGTTTTGCGGAAGATGAAAGCCGGCAAGGCAGCAGGTTTGGATGGTATTGCAGTGGAATTTATTAAAAAAGTGGGTGACTGTATTGTTGACTGGTTGGTAAGGTTATTTAATGTATGTATGACTCATGGCTAGGTGCCTGAGGATTGGCGGAATGCGTGCATAGTGCCATTGTACAAAGGCAAAGGGGATAAGAGTGAATGCTCAAATTACAGAGGTATAAGTTTGTTGAGTATTCCTGGTAAATTATATGGGAGGGTATTGATTGAGAGGGTGAAGGCATGTACAGAGCATCAGATTGGGGAAGAGCAGTGTGGTTTCAGAAGTGGTAGAGGATGTGTGGATCAGGTGTTTGCTTTGAAGAATGTATGTGAGAAATACTTAGAAAATCAAATGGATTTGTATGTAGCATTTATGGATCTGGAGAAGGCATATGATAGAGTTGATAGAGATGCTCTGTGGAAGGTATTAAGAATATATGGTGTGGGAGGAAAGTTGTTAGAAGCAGTGAAAAGTTTTTATCGAGGATGTAAGGCATGTGTACGTGTAGGAAGAGAGGAAAGTGATTGGTTCTCAGTGAATGTAGGTTTGCGGCAGGGGTGTGTGATGTCTCCATGGTTGTTTAATTTGTTTATGGATGGGGTTGTTAGGGAGGTAAATGCAAGAGTTTTGGAAAGAGGGGCAAGTATGAAGTCTGTTGGGGATGAGAGAGCTTGGGAAGTGAGTCAATTGTTGTTCGCTGATGATACAGCGCTGGTGGCTGATTCATGTGAGAAACTGCAGAAGCTGGTGACTGAGTTTGGTAAAGTGTGTAGAAGAAGAAAGTTAAGAGTAAATGTGAATAAGAGCAAAGTTATTAGGTACAGTAGGGTTGAGGGTCAAGTCAATTGGGAGGTGAGTTTGAATGGAGATAAACTGGAGGAAGTGAAGTGTTTCAGATATCTGGGAGTGGATATGGCAGCGGATGGAACCATGGAAGCGGAAGTGGATCATAGGGTGGGGGAATGGGGCGAAAATCCTGGGGGCCTTGAAGAATGGGTGGAAGTCGAGAACATTATCTCGGAAAGCAAAAATGGGTATGTTTGAAGGAATAGTGGTTCCAACAATGTTGTATGGTTGCGAGGCGTGGGCTATGGATAGAGTTGTGCGCAGGAGGATGGATGTGCTGGAAATGAGATGTTTGAGGACAATGTGTGGTGTGAGGTGGATTGATCGAGTGAGTAACGTAAGGGTAAGAGAGATGTGTGGAAATAAAAAGAGCGTGGTTGAGAGAGCAGAAGAGGGTGTTTTGAAGTGGTTTGGGCACATGGAGAGAATGAGTGAGGAAAGATTGACCAAGAGGATATATGTGTCGGAGGTGGAGGGAACGAGGAGAAGAGGGAGACCAAATTGGAGGTGGAAAGATGGAGTGAAAAAGATTTTGTGTGATCGGGGCCTGAACATGCAGGAGGGTGAAAGGAGGGCAAGGAATAGAGTGAATTGGAGCGATGTGGTATAACGGGGTTGACGTGCTGTCAGTGGATTGAATCAAGGCATGTGAAGCGTCTGGGGTAAACCATGGAAAGCTGTGTAGGTATGTATATTTGCGTGTGTGGACGTATGTATATACATGTGTATGGGGGGGGGTTGGGCCATTTCTTTCGTCTGTTTCCTTGCGCTACCTCGCAAACGCGGGAGACAGCGACAAAGTATAAAAAAAAAAATATATATATATATATATATATATATATATATATATATATATATATATATATATATATATATATATACATATATATATATATATATATATATATATATATATATATATATATATATATATATATATATATATATATATATATATATATATGTGGATCAGGTGTTTGCTTTGAAGAATGTATATGAGAATTACTTAGAAAAGCAAATGGATTTGTATGTAGCATTTATGCATCTGGAGAAGGCATATGATAGAGTTGATAGAGATGCTCTGTGGAAGGTATTAAGAATATATGGTGTGGGAGGCAAGTTGTTAGAAGCAGTGAAAAGTTTTTATCGAGGAGGTAAGGCATGTGTACGTGTAGGAACAGAGGAAAGTGATTGGTTCTCAGTGAATGTAGGTTTGCGGCAGGGGTGTGTGATGTCTCCATGGTTGTTTAATTTGTTTATGGATGGGGTTGTTAGGGAGGTGAATGCAAGAGTTTTGCATAGAGGGACTAATATGAAGTCTGTTGGGGATGAGAGAGCTTGGGAAGTGAGTCAGTTGTTGTTCGCTGATGATACAGCGCTGGTGGCTGATTCATGTGAGAAACTGCAGAAACTGGTGACTGAGTTTGGTAAAGTGTGTGAAAGAAGAAAGTTAAGAGTAAATGTGAATAAGAGCAAGGTTATTAGGTACAGTAGGGTTGAGGGTCAAGTCAATTGGGAGGTGAGTTTGAATGGAGAAAAACTGGAGGAAGTAAAGTGTTTTAGATATCTGGGAGTGGATCTGGCAGCGGATGGAACCATGGAAGCGGAAGTGGATCATAGGATGGGGGAGGGGGCGAAAATTCTGGGAGCCTTGAAGAATGTGTGGAAGTCGAGAACATTATCTCGGAAAGCAAAAATGGGTATGTTTGAAGGAATAGTGGTTCCAACAATGTTGTATGGTTGCGAGGCGTGGGCTATGGATAGAGTTGTGCGCAGGAGGATGGATGTGCTGGAAATGAGATGTTTGAGGACAATGTGTGGTGTGAGGTGGTTTGATCGAGTAAGTAACGTAAGGGTAAGAGAGATGTGTGGAAATAAAAAGAGCGTGGTTGAGAGAGCAGAAGAGGGTGTTTTGAAATGGTTTGGGCACATGGAGAGAATGTGTGAGGAAAGATTGACCAAGAGAATATATGTGTCGGAGGTGGAGGGAACGAGGAGAAGAGGGAGACCAAACTGGAGGTGGAAAGATGGAGTGAAAAAGATTTTGTGTGATCGGGGCCTGAACATGCAGGAGGGTGAAAGGAGGGCAAGGAATAGAGTGAACTGGAGCGATGTGGTATACCGGGGTTGACGTGCTGTCAGTGGATTGAATCAAGGCATGTGAAGCGTCTGGGGTAAACCATGGAAAGCTGTGTAGGTATGTATATTTGCGTGTGTGGACGTATGTATATACATGTGTATGGGAGTGGGTTGTCCCATTTCTTTCGTCTGTTTCCTTGCGCTACCTCGCAAACGCGGGAGACAGCGACAAAGCAAAAAAAAAAAAAGAAAAAAAAAAGATATATATATATATATATATATATATATATATATATATATATATATATATATATATATATATATATATATATATATATATATATGTATATACCTATATATATATATATATATATATATATATATATATATATATATATATATATATATATATATATATATATATATATATATATATATATATATATATATATATATATATATATATATATATATATATATATATATATATATATATATATATATATATATATATATAAATATTTGTATGATCTCAGTTTATCGATGAATTGTTATAAATGTTATTGCAGCATATATCATTTATGTTGATCCTTTACAATAATGATATTCTTTATTTCTTATCATAACTGTTGGAAATAAGAATATTTGGTTGAATTTACATTCTATTTTCATTAAAAACTATAATTTTCTCAGTCCTTTTCTTTTGGAAGAGTATCACTTTGAACGTCTCTTTCAGTATCTTTTCGACTACCCAAGCAAAGCAGTTATCCCATAGGATATTCTTAAATTAAAATGTGATACAGACCTTCATTATCCTGACACGAGAGACACCTCGAGTGGTGAATTTGTTCTGGAGAAGATAGTCTGCATTCACGCGGTTCACAAGGTACACTGCTTTGCCTTGTAGAAGTGGCGGTAGTACGCTATCCTCAGTAGGGTAGAACTTGGAGGTTTTTGCTAGGGCCTGTGGAGATATGACATCAGGTAAGATGATCAGAAGTATATAACTTCTACATAAATGTAGCACAATTCTTCCTGTCTAATAAGAGTACGCCATGTGCCATGTCTACAACATATGTGATGCAGAACACTGATAATGTCGATCCTTACTGGCGATGAACTCTCTTACAGGTGTTCCACTTTCATCTCACTAACCTGTAGATAAGGATCACTTGACAGTGCTAATCCATCTTTAAACACCGGTGACAAACCCACCACATGGAGACCTGAATCATATATGTCCTTATAAGTCTCCATCATGGCTGGTTGTTTCTCCACCAACAAGAAAGACTTTAGATTAGCCGAGTACACACTGGTCAATGTCAACGTGTACAGCCACAGGAACAGGACAAAGATCTGAGTGCTGGCACTGCGGGGAAGGGAATCGTGGGCCTCACAGAAGTGCACACCGAAGGCGTAGTACCAGCTGTAGCTCAGGGACTGCAGGCTTCTCAGCTCACCACCACTGTTGGAGAAGCAGATGTTGAAAAACATTAACGATAAGTTTGATTATCATTCTGAGAAGCCTTTCGTTTGAAAATATGATATATATATATATATATATATATATATATATATATATATACATATATATATATATATATATATATATATATATATATATATATATAAATATATATATATATATATATATATATATATATATATATATATATATATATATATATATATATATATATATATATATATATATATATGTATATAAATACATATATTTATGTATGTATATATATATATATATATATATATATATATATATATATATATATATATATATATATATATATATATATATATATATATATATATATATATATATATATATATATATATATATATATATATATATATATATATATATACATATATATATATATATATATATATATATATATATATATATATATATATATATATATATATATATATATATATATATATATATATATATATATATATATATATATGGAGAAAAATGTAGCTTAGACATTGAAGCTTATTGACACAGTGGTGAAATTGATGAGAACTGCTATTGACGTTTGTGTGAATAAATTGTACATTTCCTTTTCCATAGCCAGAGGTTGAACCATTATGTGACATTCATTTTTTTCATTCATTTCAAGCTAAAAGTTTGTTTCTAAATTGTTCTTACATTTTTCATATGTATATATATGTATGTGTGTGTGTGTGTGTGTGTATGTGCATATGTGTGTGTGTGTGTGTGTGTGTGTGTATGTGTATATATATGTATATTATCCCTGGGGATAGGGGTGAAAGAATACTTCCCACGTATTCCTCGCGTGTCGTAGAAAGCGACTAGAGGGGACGGGAGCGGGGGGCCGGAAATCCTCCCCTCCTTGTATTAACTTTCTAAAATGGGAAACAGAAGAAGGAGTCACGCGGGGAGTGATCATCCTCCTCGAAGGCTCAGAGTGGGGTGCCTAAATGTGTGTGGATGTAACCAAGATGTGAAAAAAGGAGAGATAGGTAGTATGTTTGAGGAAAGGAACCTGGATGTTTTGGCTCTGAGTGAAACGAAGCTCAAGGGTAAAGGGGAAGAGTGGTTTGGAAATGTCTGGGGAGTGAAGTCAGGGGTTAGTGAGAGGACAAGAGCAAGGGAAGGAGTAGCAATACTCCTGAAACAGGAGTTGTGGGAGTATGTGATAGAATGTAAGAAAGTAAATTCTCGATTAATATGGGTAAAATTGAAAGTTGATGGAGAGAGGTGGGTGATTATTGGTGCATATGCACCTGGGCATGAGAAGAAAGATCATGAGAGGCAAGTGTTTTGGGAGCAGCTAAATGAGTGTGTTAGCGGTTTTGATGCACGAGACCGGGTTATAGTGATGGGTGATTTGAATGCAAAGGTGAGTAATGTGGCAGTTGAGGGAATAATTGGTATGCATGGGGTGTTCAGTGTTGTAAATGGAAATGGTGAAGAGCTTGTAGATTTATGTGCTGAAAAAGGACTGATGATTGGGAATACCTGGTTTAAAAAGCGAGATATACATAAGTATACTTATGTAAGTAGGAGAGATGGCCAGAGAGCGTTATTGGATTACGTGTTAATTGACAGGCGTGCGAAAGAGAGACTTTTGGATGTTAATGTGCTGAGAGGTGCAACTGGAGGGATGTCTGATCATTATCTTGTGGAGGCTAAGGTGAAGATTAGTATGGGTTTTCAGAAAAGAGGAGTGAATGTTGGGGTGAAGAAGGTGGTGAGAGTAAGTGAGCTTGGGAAGGAGACCTGTGTGGGGAAGTACCAGGAGAGACTGTGTACAGAATGGAAAAAGGTGAGAACAATGGAAGTAAGGGGAGTCGGGGAGGAATGGGATGTATTTAGGGAATCAGTGATGGATTGCGCAAAAGATGCTTGTGGCATGAGAAGAGTGGGAGGTGGGCTGTTTAGAAAGGGTAGTGAGTGGTGGGATGAAGAAGTAAGAGTATTAGTGAAAGAGAAGAGAGAGGCATTTGGACGATTTTTGCAGGGAAAAAATGCAATTGAGTGGGAGAAGTATAAAAGAAAGAGACAGGAGGTCAAGAGAAAGGTGCAAGAGGTGAAAAAAAGGGCAAATGAGAGTTGGGGTGAGAGACTATCAGTAAATTTTAGGGAGAATAAAAAGATGTTCTGGAAGGAGGTAAATAGGGTGCGTAAGACAAGGGAGCAAATGGGAACTTCAGTGAAGGGCGTAAATGGGGAGGAGATAACAAGTAGCGGTGATGTGAGAAGGAGATGGAATGAGTATTTTGAAGGTTTGTTGAATGTGTCTGATGACAGAGTGGCAGATATAGGGTGTTTTGGTCGAGGTGGTGTGCAAAGTGAGAGGGTTAGGGAAAATGATTTGGTAAACAGAGAAGAGGTAGTAAAAGCTTTGCGGAAGATGAAAGCCGGCAAGGCAGCAGGTTTGGATGGTATTGCAGTGGAATTTATTAAGAAAGGGGGTGACTGTATTGTTGACTGGTTGGTAAGGTTATTTAATGTATGTATGACTCATGGTGAGGTGCCTGAGGATTGGCGGAATGCGTGCATAGTGCCATTGTACAAAGGCAAAGGGGAAAAGAGTGAGTGCTCAAATTACAGAGGTATAAGTTTGTTGAGTATTCCTGGTAAATTATATGGGAGGGTATTGATTGAGAGGGTGAAGGCATGTACAGAGCATCAGATTGGGGAAGAGCAGTGCGGTTTCAGAAGTGGTAGAGGATGTGTGGATCAGGTGTTTGCTTTGAAGAATGTATGTGAGAAATACTTAGAAAAGCAAATGGATTTGTATGTAGCATTTATGGATCTGGAGAAGGCATATGATAGAGTTGATAGAGATGCTCTGTGGAAGGTATTAAGAATATATGGTGTGGGAGGCAAGTTGTTAGAAGCAGTGAAAAGTTTTTATCGAGGATGTAAGGCATGTGTACGTGTAGGAAGAGAGGAAAGTGAGTGGTTCTCAGTGAATGTAGGTTTGCGGCAGGGGTGTGTGATGTCTCCATGGTTGTTTAATTTGTTTATGGATGGGGTTGTAAGGGAGGTAAATGCAAGAGTCCTGGAAAGAGGGGCAAGTATGAAGTCTGTTGGGGATGAGAGAGCTTGGGAAGTGAGTCAATTGTTGTTCGCTGATGATACAGCGCTGGTGGCTGATTCATGTGAGAAACTGCAGAAGCTGGTGACTGAGTTTGGTAAAGTGTGTGGAAGAAGAAAGTTGAGAGTAAATGTGAATAAGAGCAAGGTTATTAGGTACAGTAGGGGTGAGGGTCAAGTCAATTGGGAGGTGAGTTTGAATGGAGAAAAACTGGAGGAAGTGAAGTGTTTTAGATATCTGGGAGTGGATCTGTCAGCGGATGGAACCATGGAAGCGGAAGTGGATCATAGGGTGGGGGAGGGGGCGAAAATTTTGGGAGCCTTGAAAAATGTGTGGAAGTCGAGAACATTATCTCGGAAAGCAAAAATGGGTATGTTTGAGGAATAGTGGTTCCAACAATGCTGTATGGTTGCGAGGCGTGGGCTATGGATAGAGATGTGCGCAGGAGGATGGATGTGCTGGAAATGAGATGTTTGAGGACAATGTGTGGTGTGAGGTGGTTTGATCGAGTAAGTAACGTAAGGGTAAGAGAGATGTGTGGAAATAAAAAGAGCGTGGTCGAGAGAGCAGAAGAGGGTGTTTTGAAATGGTTTGGGCACATGGAGAGAATGAGTGAGGAGAGATTGACCAAGAGGATATATGTGTCGGAGGTGGAGGGAACGAGGAGAAGAGGGAGACCAAATTGGAGGTGGAAAGATGGAGTGAAAAAGATTTTGTGTGATCGGGGCCTGAACATGCAGGAGGGTGAAAGGAGGGCAAGAAATAGAGTGAATTGGAGTCATGTGGTATACAGGGGTTGACGTGCTGTCAGTGGATTGAAGCAAGGCATGTGAAGCGTCTGGGGTAAACCATGGAAAGCTGTGTAGGTATGTATATTTGCGTGTGTGGTCGTGTGTATGTACATGTGTATGGGGGGGGGGGGTTGGGCCATTTCTTTCGTCTGTTTCCTTGCGCTACCTCGCAAACGCGGGAGACAGCGACAAAGTATAAAAAAAAAAAAAAAAAAAAAAAAAATATATATATATATATATATATATATATATGTATATATATATATATATATATATATATATATATATATATATATATATATATATATATATATATATATATATATATATATATATATATATGTATATGTATATATATCATATTTTCTCGCTGCCTCCCGCGGTAGCGAGGTAGCGCAAGGAAACAGAAAGAACGGCCCAACTCACCCTATCCACATGTATATACATATACGTCCACACACGCACATATACATACCTATACATTTCAACGTATATATAAATATGTATTTACTTATCTATTAATTTGCTTTGTCGTTCTCACCCGCGTTAACGAGGTACGGCAAGGACACAGACGAAAGAAATGGACCAACCCACCCACATACACATGTATATACATACACGTCCACACACGCAAATATACATACCTATACATCTCAACGAATGTATATATACACACACAGACATATACATATATACTCATGCACATAATTCATACTGTCTGCCCTTCTTCATTCCCATCGCCACCCCGCCACACATGAAATAACAACCCCCTCCCTCCAAACGTGCGTGAGGTAGCGCTAGAAAAAGACAGCAAAGGCCACATTCGTTCACACTCAGTCTCTATCTGTCATGTAATAATGCACCGAAACCACAGCTCCCTTTCCACATCCAGGCCCCACAGAACTTTCCATGGTTTACCCCAGACGCTTCACATACCCTGGTTCAATCCCGTCAGCACGTCGACCCCGGTATACCACATTGTTCCAATTCACTCTATTCCGTGCACGCCTTTCACCCTCCTGCATGTTCAGGCCCCGATCACTCAAAATCTTTTTCACTCCATCTTTCCACCTCCAATTTGGTCTTCCACTTAACCTCGTTCCCTCCACCTACGACACATATATCCTCTTTGCTAACCTTTCCTCACTCATTCTCTCCATGTGACGAAACACCCTCTTCTGCTCTCTCAACCTCACTCTTTTTATTACCACACATCTCTCTTACCCTATTATTACTTACTCGATCAAACCACCTCACACCACATATTGTCCTTAAACATCTCATATCCAGCACATCCACCCTCCTGCGCACAACTCTATCCATAGCCCACGCCTCGCAAAAATACAACATTGTTGGAACCACTATTCCTTAAAACATACCCATTTTTGCTTTCCGAGATAATGTTCTCGACTTCCACACATTCTTCAAGGCTCCCTGAATTTTCGCCCCCTCCCCCACCCTATGATTCACTTCCGCTTCCATGATTCCGTCCGCTGCCAAATCTACTCCCAAATATGTAAAACACCTCACTTCCTCCAGTTTTTCTCCATTCAAACTTACCTCCCAATTGACTTTTCCCTCAACCATACTGTACCTAACAACGATACTCTTATTCACATTTACTCTCAACTTTCTTCTTTCACACACTTTTACCAAACACAGTCACCAACTTCTGCAGTTTCTCACATGAATCAGCCACCAACGCTGTATTATCAGCGAACAACAAGTGACTCGCTTCCCAAGCTCTCTCATCCACAACAGAATGTATATTGCCCCTCTTTCCAAAACTCTTGTATTCACCTCCCTAATAACCTCATCCATAAGCAAATCAAAAAACTATGGAGACATCACACACCCCTGCCGCAAACCTACATTCACTGAGAACCAGTCACTTTCCTCTCTTCCTACACGTACACATGCCTTACATCCTCGATAAAAACTTCTCACTGCTTCTAACAACTTGCCTCCCACACCATATATTCTTAATACCTTCCACAGACCATCTCTATCAACTCTATCATATGCCTTCTGCAGATCCATAAATGCCACATACAAATCCATTTGCTTTTCTAAGTATTTCTCACACACATTCCTCAAAGCAAACACCTGATCCACACATCATCTACCACTTCTGAAACCACACTGCTCTTCCCCAATCTGATGCTCTATACATGCCTTCACCCTCTCAAACAATACCCTCCCATGATCCTCGCGTGATCAAGATATTCCTATGAGTCCTAGGGGAAATTGAAACACGAAAAGTTTTCAAGTGCACTTTCGTGTAATAATCACATCATCAGGGGAGACACAAGAGAAAAATATAACAGTCAGTTGATCAACATCGAAGAGACGTGATTATTACACGGAAGTGCACTTGGGGACTTTTCGTGTTTCATTTCCCCGTGGATTCATAGGAATATATATATATATATATATATATATATATATATATATATATATATATATATATATATATATATATATATATATATATATATATATATATATATATATATATATATATATATATATATATATGTATACATATATATATGTATATCAAACTATTCGTCATTTCTCGCGTTAGCGAGGTGGCGTTAAGAACAGAGGACTGGGCCTTTGAGGGAATATCCTCACCTGGCCCCCCATCTCTGTTCCTTCTTTTTGAAAATGGAAAAAAAAAAGACGAGATGGGAGGATTTCCAGCCCCCCGCTCCCTCCCCTTTTAGTCGCCTTCTACGACATGCAGAAAATACGTGGGAAGTCTTCTTTCTCCCCTATGCACACATACATGCATATTCTCCCTTATAATTGGTACTTGCGTTACGCAGGGCCCCTTTTCCTGGGGCTCCTGCAGCCTAAGGGTACATTATCATAAGTTGCAAGTTCTTTGATGAGTCTGCACTCTGTTTGCCAACTGATGGTGATACAGCCCCACTAAAGGTCATTCTTTACTTCGAGCAGATGGCGTCCCGGTAACACGCATATATTCATATCTATTGATAATCATCCCTGTACTAATTTCTACTGGTGTTAACCATGACCTCTTTCTTAAGGCACAGGCCGGCCATGGTTGCATATATTCCAGAAATAGTGAAAAGACAACTCCTCTGGAAAAAAAGTTCTTTGATGACACTGTTCTCCCAATGACACAGTCTCAACAAAGGTGACTTTTCACTTGTAGTGTAACCTCTTGTAAGCCTGGTAGCACACATGCTTACATATACACCACTATGCATATGCACACATACATAAATACATACCACACTCATTCATTCTCAGTGAACTATAACTGTGTGATCAAGAAAAATAGGCTTAAAAAGAGAGGTAGAAAAATAAAGCTTTATCTGGATTGGAATGGGAGTAGAGAAAAAGGTTCTATCTGAGAGTTTCAGAAACATCTGCTAGGATAAATGCTCTTAAAGTAGCTTTTCTCATGCATCTCTAAAAAGCACATGTAACCAAACCAAGCTCCTAAATAATTACTACGTACAATTATCCACTGCATGATGCATGATATATATATATATATATATATATATATATATATATATATATATATATATATATATATATATATATATTTTTATACTATTCGCCATTTCCCGCATTAGCGAGGCAGCGTTAAGAGCAGAGGACTAAGCCTAAGAGGGAATATCCTCACTTGGCCCCCTTCTCTGTTCCTTCTTTTGGAAAATTTAAAAACAGGAGGGGAAGATATATATAGGAATATATATATATATATATATATATATATATATATATATATATATATATATATATATATATATACATATATATATATATATATATATATATATATATATATATATATATATATATATATATATATCTTTCTTTCTTTCAAACTATTCGCCATTTCCCGCATTAGCGAGGTAGCGTTAAGAACAGAGGACTGGGCCTTTGAGGGAATACCCTCACCTGGCCCAATTCTCTGTTCCTTCTTTTGGAAAATTGAAAAAAAAAAAAAAAAAAAAAACCGAGAGGGGAGGATTTCCAGCCCCCCGCTCCCTCCCCTTTTAGTCGCCTTCTACGACACGCAGGGAATACGTGGGAAGTATTCTTAATCCCCTATCCCCAGGAATATATATATATATATATATTTTTTTTTTTTTTTTTTTTTTTTTTTTTTACTTTGTCGCTGTCTCCCGCGTTTGCGAGGTAGCGCAAGGAAACAGACGAAAGAAATGGCCCAACCCCCCCCATACACATGTACATACACACGTCCACACACACAAATATACATACCTACACAGCTTTCCATGGTTTACCCCGGACGCTTCACATGCCTTGATTCAATCCACTGACAGCACGTCAACCCCTGTATACCACATCGCTCCAATTCACTCTATTCCTTGCCCTCCTTTCACCCTCCTGCATGTTCAGGCCCCGATCACACAAAATCTTTTTCACTCCATCTTTCCACCTCCAATTTGGTCTCCCTCTTCTCCTCGTTCCCTCCACCTCCGACACATATATCCTCTTGGTCAATCTTTCCTCACTCATTCTCTCCATGTGCCCAAACCATTTTAAAACACCCTCTTCTGCTCTCTCAACCACGCTCTTTTTATTTCCACACATCTCTCTTACCCTTACGTTACTTACTCGATCAAACCACCTCACACCACACATTGTCCTCAAACATCTCATTTCCAGCACATCCATCCTCCTGCGCACAACTCTATCCATAGCCCACGCCTCGCAACCATACAACATTGTTGGAACTACTATTCCTTCAAACATACCCATTTTTGCTTTCCGGGATAATGTTCTCGACTTCCACACATTTTTCAAGGCTCCCAAAATTTTCGCCCCCTCCCCCACCCTATGATCCACTTCCGCTTCCATGGTTCCATCCGCTGACAGATCCACTCCCAGATATCTAAAACACTTCACTTCCTCCAGTTTTTCACCATTCAAACTCACCTCCCAATTGACTTGACCCTCAACCCTACTGTACCTAATAACCTTGCTCTTATTCACATTTACTCTTAACTTTCTTCTTCCACACACTTTACCAAACTCCGTCACCAGCTTCTGCAGTTTCTCACATGAATCCGCCACCAGCGCTGTATCATCAGCGAACAACAACTGACTCACTTCCCAAGCTCTCTCATCCCCAACAGACTTCATACTTGCCCCTCTTTCCAAGACTCTTGCATTTACCTCCCTAACAACCCCATCCATAAACAAATTAAACAACCATGGAGACATCACACACCCCTGCCGCAAACCTACATTCACTGAGAACCAATCACTTTCCTCTCTTCCTACACGTACACATGCCTTACATCCTCGATAAAAACTTTTCACTGCTTCTAACAACTTGCCTCCCACACCATATATTCTTAATACCTTCCACAGAGCATCTCTATCAACTCTATCATATGCCTTCTCCAGATCCATAAATGCTACATACAAATCCATTTGCTTTTCTAAGTATTTCTCACATACATTCTTCAAAGCAAACACCTGATCCACACATCCTCTACCACTTCTGAAACCACACTGCTCTTCCCCAATCTGATGCTCTGTACATGCCTTCACCCTCTCAATCAATACCCTCCCATATAATTTACCAGGAATACTCAACAAACTTATACCTCTGTAATTTGAGCACTCACTCTTATCCCCTTTGCCTTTGTACAATGGCACTATGCACGCATTCCGCCAATCCTCAGGCACCTCACCATGAGTCATACATACATTAAATAACCTTACCAACCAGTCAACAATATTATCCCTGGGGATAGGGGAGAAAAAATACTTCCCACGTATTCCCTGCGTGTCGTAGAAGGCGACTAAAAGGGGAGGGAGCGGGGGGCTGGAAATTCTCCCCTCTCATTTTTTTTTTTTTTTAATTTTCCAAAAGAAGGAACAGAGAAGGGGGCCAGGTGAGGATATTCCCTCAAAGGCCCAGTTCTCTGTTCTTAACGGTACCTCGCCAACGCGGGAAATGGCGAATAGTTTGAAAGGAAATATATATATATATATATATATATATATATATATATATATATATATTTTTTTTTTTCCTTTTTTTTTTTTTTTTTTGCTTTGTCGCTGTCTCCCGCGTTTGCGAGGTAGCGCAAGGAAACAGACGAAAGAAATGGCCCAACCCACCCCCATACACATGTATATACATACGTCCACACACGCAAATATACATACCTACACAGCTTTCCATGGTTTACCCCAGACGCTTCACATGCCCCGATTCAATCCACTGACAGCACGTCAACCCCGGTATACCACATCGCTCCAATTCACTCTATTCCTTGCCCCCCTCTCACCCTCCTGCATGTTCAGGCCCCGATCACACAAAATCTTTTTCACTCCATCTTTCCACCTCCAATTTGGTCTCCCTCTTCTCCTCGTTCCCTCCACCTCCGACACATATATCCTCTTGGTCAATCTTTCCTCACTCATTCTCTCCATGTGCCCAAACCATTTCAAAACACCCCCTTCTGCTCTCTCAACCACGCTCTTTTTATTTCCACACATCTCTTTTACCCTTACGTTACTTACTCGATCAAACCACCTCACACCACACATTGTCCTCAAACATCTCATTTCCAGCACATCCATCCTCCTGCGCACAACCCTATCCATAGCCCACGCCTCGCAACCATACGACATTGCTGGAACCACTATTCCTTCAAACATACCCATTTTTGCTTTCCGAGACAATGTTCTCGACTTCCACACATTCCTCAAGGCTCCCAGAATTTTCGCCCCCTCCCCCACCCTATGATTCACTTCCGCTTCCATGGTTCCATCCGCTGCCAGATCCACTCCCAGATATCTAAAACACTTCACTTCCTCCAGTTTTTCTCCATTCAAACTCACCTCCCAATTGACTTGACCCTCAACCCTACTGTACCTAATAACCTTGCTCTTATTCACATTTACTCTTAACTTTCTTCTTTCACACACTTTACCAAACTCAGTCACCAGCTTCTGCAGTTTCTCACATGAATCAGCCACCAGCGCTGTATCATCAGCGAACAACAACTGACACTTCCCAAGCTCTCTCATCCCCAACAGACTTCATAATTGCCCCTCTTTCCAAAACTCTTGCATTCACCTCCATAACAACCCCATCCATAAACAAATTAAACAACCATGGAGACATCACACACCCCTGCCGCAAACCTACATTCACTGAGAACCAATCACTTTCCTCTCTTCCTACACGTACACATGCCTTACATCCTCGATAAAAACTTTTCACTGCTTCTAACAACTTGCCTCCCACACCATATATTCTTAATACCTTCCACAGAGCATCTCTATCAGCTCTATCATATGCCTTCTCCAGATCCATAAATGCTACATACAAATCCATTTGCTTTTCTGAGTATTTCTCACATACATTCTTCAAAGCAAACACCTGATCCACACATCCTCTACCACTTCTGAAACCACACTGCTCTTCCCCAATCTGATGCTCTGTACATGCCTTCACCCTCTCAATCAATACCCTCCCATATAATTTACCAGGAATACTCAACAAACTTATACCTCTGTAATTTGAGCACTCACTCTTATCCCCTTTGCCTTTGTACAATGGCACTATGCACGCATTCCGCCAATCCTCAGGCACCTCACCGTGAGTCATACATACATTAAATAACCTTACCAACCAGTCAACAATATATATATATATATATATATATATATATATATATATATATATATATATATATATATATATATATATATATATATACATATATATATATATATATATATATATATATATATATATATATATATATATATATATATATATATATATATATATATTTATATTTATATCTGTGTGTGTTTGTGTTTGTATGTATGTGTATGCTGCAGCTTTAGCCAGGTACCCAATTTATTGTGTAACCCATAAGAAAGGATGAATAGCTGGGTTGACTGTGGACCGCCTGCAGCGACCACTATTCGAACATATGAGTACTTGACCCTTAGCGGACTGTAACGCAGTCACAGTTACTAACGTTAATTGTTATACCAATGAGGCATTTGATAATACCTTTACAAAAATACATGACTGAAAAAGTAAAAGAAACGGAAAGTAACTCTATAAACGACAAACAGAGCAAAACATTCTGCAAGCTGCAACAGTACGTTAAAAGTTTCATTGGACATTGACTCACCATTGGTCACTGGCCCGGGCTAGGAGGAAGAGAAGTGGTCCTGAGAGAGTAAGGCCAACGAGGACTGCCAGCCAGGTCCACTGGTGGAAGGGGAAGGCCAGGGACTGCCATTGGGGCAAAGGAGGCTCCGTTCGTGTCATGAAGATCATCGACTGCGTTCAGGTAAGAGTTCTGATCGGTGAATACATCTTCAAGAGGTGAAGGTGCAATAATCAGCTTTGAAAGATTAAGGTCTATATAGTAATAAATGGGATAAGGATTTCAAAACGTAAGTGCATTGAAACGCATATATTCTTTTTATAAAAAAGTAAGATAATGCAGATGGAGATGTGAGGGAAGAAAAGGGAAAATAATATGACAAAAAGGATTGATAACATCATCTAATGTGAAAATGAAGGTCTTATTGACAAGAGCAAATTGTTTCACGTGTGTCGGGTACACAGATTATCTGACAGTCTGACAGGGTATGCAATGTGTCTACATTTTCTAATCCTTGCGTATAGATAGATATTTATTGCACACAACCACTTTACATATGATATCACCCCTTTTTTCACCCTCTTCTCTTCAACCTCACAAATGATAGCCACTTTCGTATTCATTCTAGTTTATTCAAGCTATCCATATATACAGTCTTGTGCCCACTTGTTTACTCTAACGTTTCCACAATAAATGCGCCAGCAGAAGTGCTGCCACTTCCTTAGCTCTTGCCCTTAGTCCAGCTCCTGAAACGTTCCCAAACCATTCTCTCTTCTCAACCCTGAGCTTATTCCACTCAGAGCCAGAACATCCAGGTTCCATTCCTCAATCATACGCACCACCT
This sequence comes from Panulirus ornatus, assembly GCF_036320965.1. Classification (NCBI taxonomy): domain Eukaryota; kingdom Metazoa; phylum Arthropoda; class Malacostraca; order Decapoda; family Palinuridae; genus Panulirus; species Panulirus ornatus. The sequence continues at coordinate 24,156,878 of NC_092228.1, forward strand.
GTTTCTGCCTTCTTCCCGTTACATCCAGACACATGTAGACACCTTAACCTTCAATGATGATCAGACTCCTCACTTTGCTCCTTCATCCGTCTCAACATATAAGAGCTGAAATTCAAGAAATTCCCTATTCCCCCCAAGTATTTGCCTTCTAAGATATGCAAGGATTACGGTGGTAGAATTCTAGCTTCCATTCCCATGGAGGTGAAAGGTTGAACTAAAAAATTTTTAGAATGATCGAGGCCTAGACATAAAAGAGGGTGAGAGGCGTGCAAAGAACAGAATGAATTAGAGCGATGTGGTATACCGGGTCGACGTGCAGTCAATGAACTGAACCAGGGCAAGTGAAACATCTGGGATGAACCATGGAGAGGTCTGTAGAGCTTAGATGTGGATAGGTTTCGATGCATTACACATGGCAGCTAGAGACGGAGTATAAACAAATGTGGCCATTTATATCTGTTTTCCAGGCACAACCTTGCTGAAGCGGGAAACGGGGTTCAAGGATGATAAAAACTCAGTCTCTACCTGTCATGTAACAATGCACCGAAACCACAGCTCCCTTCGCACATCCGGGCCACACAGAACTTTCCATGGCTTACCCCAAACGCTTCACATGCCCTGTTTCAATCCATTGACAGCACGTCGACCCCGGTATACCACTTCGTTCCAATTCACTCTATTCCTTGAACGCCTTTCACCCTCCTGCATGTCCAGGCCCCGATCACTCAAAACCTTTTTCACTCCATCTTTCCACCTCCAATTTGGTCTCCCACTTCTCGTTCCCTCCACCTTTGACATATATCCTCTTGGTCAATCTCTACTCACTCATTCTCTCTATGTGGACAAACTATTTCAAAACACCCTTTTCTGTTCTCTCAGCCACACTCTTTTTATTACCACACATCTCTCTTACCCTTACATTACTTACTCGATCAAGCCGCCTCACACCACATATTGTCCTCAAACATCTCATTTCCAGCACATCCACACTCCTGCGCATAACTCTATCCATATATATATATATATATATATATATATATATATATATATATATATATATATATATATATATATATATATATATATATGTATATATATATATATATATATATATATATATATATATATATATATATATATATATATATATATATATATATATATATATATATATATATATATATATATATATATATACATATATATATATATATGTATATATATATATATATATATATCTCATACTGAGATGAGGATAGTGAGGGAGGAGCACGTCAGCAGACACAGGCAACACACGCCAGGATGTCGCCGCCCCACAGTTGAGTCGCCGTGTATGGGAGGTGGAAGGAGATGCAAGATCACAGCAGAGACGCCTGCTGCAGGCAGGAAGGTGGTGGCTTGCGGCGATGCAGTGTCGCGCTCCGGGAAACACGAGGACCAGAGAGAGAAATGGAGATGGCAATATGGAGAGGTCAGAGTTAAGCGCTGCCATGGTCTCAGCTTAAGAGTCGCGTCATGAGAAGAACCATCATAATGGAGTTGCACGGACTGTGATCCTCGCTGTGGTTACAAGAATGTTCTTCCGCCCACCAGTGATGCTACTACGTTTGTGAATCAAGAACCATTGCAACACAAACCTCGCCAGGTGGTAGAGTGACCCGCAGTGTATCGAGACAGACTTCCCCAGAACTTTTTAAAGGGGAAGTAAATGTTTATAGTTGTGTTACTGGAGTGATAGTTTTCATACATGGTGCCCTGACAAGAAAATAGTGAAACTGGAAAAAAATGTAGCTTAGACATTGAAGCTTATTCTTTTTTTTTTTTCAAAGTGATAGAGATGGAAAGCAAAAAGGTGTTTTTCATGAATGTACTGGAAAAGTTGAGGTCCAGATAAATTTTTGGTCTGTCAAGGCTTTATTATGGCGGATGACCAACTACCTACCCTCATGTATCCAAGATATGGTTGTACTTTGTGTAATGAAGAAAATTGAGAAACATCATAAGCCAATATTCCTGTTTCATGATAAGAGAAGTGGACCAGGCAGTATGATACAGTAGTTAAATTGATAAAAACTACTATTGACGTTTGTGTAAATAAATTATACATTTCCCTTTTCCATAGCCAGAGGTTGAACCATTATGTGACATTCATTTTTTTCATTTCATTTCAAGCTAGAAGTTTCAGTTTTCTAAATTATTTCTTACATTTTTCATATGTATATACATGTATATGTGTGTATGTGTGTATATATGCGTATGTATGTGTATATGTATATATATGCATATATCATACAAAGCTCCAACAGCCAGGATCGAACCTGGGACCACTTGTGCAAGAGGCAGGCATGCTAACCGCTAGGCTAAGGGACTGTATAATAGGAAACAACTATTCGAAATACTAAGTACTCGAATACCCTTCGTCTCACAATAGTATTTCGAGTATTTGGCGCAAGGAAACAGACGAAAGAATGGCCCAACCCACCCACATACACATGTATATACATACACGTCCACACACGCAAATATACATACCTATACATCTCAATGTACAAATATATATACACAGACAGACTTATACATATATAAACATGTACATAATTCATACTGTATTCCTTTATTTATTCCCATCGCTACCTCACCACACATGGAATAACAACCCCCTCCTCCCTCTTGTGTTCGAGGTAGCGCTAGGAAAAGACAACAAAGGCCCAATTCTTTCACACACAGTCTCTAGCTGTCATGTAATAATGCACCGAAACCATACCTGGTTCAATCCATATACAGCACGTCAACCCCGGTATACCACATAGTTTCAATTCACTCTATTCCTTGCACGCCTTTCACCCTCCTGCATGTTCAGGCCCCGATCACTCAAAAAATTTTTTTTCAGTCCATCTTTTCACATCCATCTCCTTCTCACATCACTACTTGTTAACACCTCCCCATTAGCCCACTTCACTGAAGTTACCATTTGCTCCCTTGCCTTACGCACTTTATTTACTTCCTTCCAAAAAATCTTTTTATTCTCCCTAAAATTTAATGATACTCTCTCACCCCAACTCTCATTTGCCCTCATTTCCACCTCTTGCACATTTCTCTTGACCTCCTGCCTCTTTCTTTTATACATATCCCACTCATTTGTATTTTTTCCCTCCAAAAATCGACCAAATGCCTCTCTATCCTCTTTCACTAATAATCTTACATCTTCATCCCACCACTCACTACCCTTTTGTAATCAACCCACCTTCACGCTTCTCATGGCACGACCATCTTTTACGCATGCCATCACTGCTTCCCTAAATAAATCCAATTCCTCCCACACTCCCCTTACCTCCTTTGTTCTCACCTTTTTCCATTCTGTACTCAGTCTCTCCTGGAACTTCCTCACACAAGTCTGCTTCCCAAGCTCACTTACTCTCACCACTGTCTTCACCCCAACATTCTCTCTTCTTTTCTGAAAACCCTATAAATCTGCTTCGCCTCCACAAGATAATTATCAGACATCCCTCCAGTTGCACCTCTCAGCACCTCTTTCACGCGCCTATCAATTATTGTGTAATCCAATAACGTTCTCTGACCATCTCTCCTACTTACATACGTATACCTATGTATATATCGCTTTTTAAACCAGGTATTCCCAATCACATGTCCTTTTTCAGCACATAAATCTACTAGCTCTTCATTATTTCCATTTACAACACTGAACACCCCATGTATACCTATTGTTCCCTCAACTGCCACATTACTCAACTTTGCATTCAAATCACCCATCACTATAACCCGGTCTTGTGCATCAAAACCACAAACACAGTCATTCAGCTGCTCAAAAACACTTGCCGCTCATGATCTTTCTTCTCATGCCTAGGTGCATATGGACCAATAATCACCCATCTCTCTCCATCACCTTTCAGTTTTACCCATATCAATGTAGAATTTATTTTCTTACACTCTATCACATACTCCCACAACTCCTGTTACAGGAGTAGTGCTACTCCTTCCCTTGCTCTTGTCCTCTCACTAACCTCTGACTTTACTCCCAAGACATTCCCAAACCACTCTTCCGCTTTACCTTTGAGCCTCATTTCACTCAGCTCCAAGACATCCAGGTTCCTTTCCTCAAACATACTACCTACCTCTCCTTTTTTCTCATCTTGGTTGCATCCACACGAACTTGGACAGCCCAATATGAGCCTTCGAGGAGGATGAGCACTCCCCGCGTGAATTCCTTCCTCTGTTTCTGGCCCTCCGCTCCCGTCCGCTTTAGTCGCCTTCTACGACACGCGAGGAATGTGTAGGAAGTATTATTTCTCCCCTATCCCCAGGGATATATATATATATATATATATATATATATATATATATATATATATATATTTTTTTTTTTTTTCTTTTTTTTTTGCTTTGTCGCTGTCTCCCGCGTTTGCGAGGTAGCGCAAGGAAACAGACGAGAGAAATGACCCAACCCACCCCCATACACATGTACATGCATACACGTCCACACACGCAAATATACGTACCTACACAGCTTTCCATGGTTTATCCCAGACGCTTCACATGCCCTGATTCAATCCACTGACAGCACGTCAACCCCGGTATACCACATCAATCCAATTCACTCTATTCCTGGCCCTCCTTTCACCCTCCTGCAGGTTCAGGCCCCGATCACACAAAATCTTTTTCACTCCATCTTTCCACCTCCAATTTGGTCTCCCACTTCTCCTCGTTCCCTCCACCTCCGACACATATATCCTCTTGGTCAATCTTTCCTCACTCATTCTCTCCATGTGCCCAAACCATTTCAAAACACCCTCTTCTGCTCTCTCAACCACGGTCTTTTTATTTCCACACATCTCTCTTACCCTTACGTTACTTACTCGATCAAACCCCCTCACACCACACATTGTCCTCAAACATCTCATTTCCAGCACATCCACCCTCCTGCGCACAACTCTATCCATAGCCCACGCATCGCAACCATACAACATTGTTGGAACCACTATTCCTTGAAACATACCCATTTTTGCTTTCCGAGATAATGTTCTCGACTTCCACACATTCTTCAAGGCTCCCAGGATTTTCGCCCCCTCCCCCACCCTATGATCCACTTCCGCTTCCATGGTTCCATCCGCTGCCAGTTCCACTCCAAGATATCTAAAACACTTTACTTCCTCCAGTTTTTCTCCATTCAAACTTACCTCCCAATTAACTTGACCCTCAACCCTACTGTACCTAATAACCTTGCTCTTATTCACATTTACTCTTACCTTTCTTTTTTCACACACTTTACCAAACTCAGTCACCAGCAAAGCAATATAAAATAAAAATAATGTATATACATATATTATCCCTGGGGATAGGGGTGAAAGAATACTTCCCTCGCATTCCTCACGTGTCATAGAAGGCGAATAATCGGGACAGGAGCGGGGGACTAAAAATCCTCCCCTCCTTGTATTTTCACATTGTGAAAGGGGAAACAGAAGAAGGAGTCACGCGGGGAGTGCTCATTGCGGTGTCTGAATTTGTGTGGATGTAACAAGAGGAGAAAAAAGGAGCGATAGGTAGTATGTTTGAGGAAAGGAACCTGGATGTTTTGGCTTTGGGTGAAACGAAGAGCAAGGGTAAAGGGGAAGAGTGGTTTGGGAATGTCTTCGGAGTAAAGTTAGGGGTTAGTGAGAGGACAAGCGCAAGGGAAGGAGTAGCACTACTCATGAAACAGGAGTTGTGGGAGTATATGATAGAGTGTAAGAAAGTAAACTCTAGATTGATATAGGTAAAACTGAAAGTTGATGGAGAGAGATGGGTGATTATTGGTGCTTATGCACCTGGGTATTAGAAGAAAGATCATGAGTAGCAAGTGTTTTGGGAACAGCTCAATGAGTGTGTTAGTGGTTTTGATGCACCAGACCGGGTTGTAGTGATTGGTGAATTGAATACAAAGGTGAGTAATGTGGCAGTTGAGGGAATAATTGGTATACATGGAGTGTTCATTGATGTAAATGGAAATGGTGAAGAGCTTGTAGATTTAAGTTCTGAAAAAGGACTGGTGATTGGGAATACCTAGTTTAAAAAGAGAGATGTGCATAAGTATACGTATGTCAGTAGGAGAGATGGCCAAAGAGAGTTATTGGATAACGTGTTAATGTGCTGAGAGGTGCAAGTGGAGGGATGTCTGATCATTATCTTGTGGAGGCGAAGGTGAAGATTTGTAGAGGTTTCCAGAAAAGAAGAGAGAATGTTAGGTGAAGAGAATGGTGAAAGTAAGTGAGCTTGGGAAGGAGACTTGTGTAAGGAAGTACCAGGAGAGACTGAGTACAGAATGGAAAAAGGTGAGAACAAAGGAGGTAAGGGGAGTGGGAGAGGAATGGGATGTATTCAGGGAAGCAGTGATGGCTTGCGCAAAAGATGCTTATGGCATGAGAAGCGTGGCAGGTGTGAAGATCAGAAAGGGTAGTGAGTGGTGGGATGAAGAAGTAAGATTAATAGTGAAAGAGAAGAGAGAGGCATTAGGACGATTTTTGCAGGGAAATGATGAAGATGAGTGGGAAATGTATGTAAGAAAGAGGCTGGCGGTCAAGACAAAGGTGCAAGAGTTGAAAAAGAGGGCAAATGAGGGTTAGGGTGAGAGGGTATCATTAAATTTTAGAGGGAATAAAAAGATGTTTTGGAAGGAGGTAAATAAAGTGAGTAAGACGCGGGAACAAATGGGAACTTCAGTGAATGGGGTTAATGGGGAGGTGATAACAGGTATTGGTGATGTGAGAAGGAGATGGAGTGAGTATTTTGAAGGTATGTTGAATGTGTTTGATGATAGAGTGGCAGAAATAGGTTGTTTTGGTCAAGGTCTTCTGCATAGTGAGAGGGTTAGGGAGGATGATTTGGTAAACAGAGAAGAGGTAGTAAAATCTTTGCGGAAGATGAAAGCCGGCAAGGCAGCGGGTTTGGATGGTATTGCAGTGGAATTTATTAAAAAAGGGGGTGACTGTATTGCTGACTGGTTGGTAAAGTTAATTATTGTATGTATGATTCATGAGAGAGCTTGGGAAGTGAGTCAGTTGTTGTTCGCTGATGATACAGCGCTGGTGGCTGATTCATGTGAGAAACTGCAGAAGCTGGTGACTGAGTTTGGTAAAGTGTGTGGAAGAAGAAAGTTAAGAGTAAATGTGAATAAGAGCAAGGTTATTAGGTACAGTAGGGTTGAGGGTCAAGTCAATTGGGAGGTGAGTTTGAATGGAGAAAAACTGGAGGAAGTGAAGTGTTTTAGATATCTGGGAGTGGATCTGTCAGCGGATGGAACCATGGAAGCGGAAGTGGATCATAGGGTGGGGGAGGGGGCGAAAATTTTGGGAGCCTTGAAAAATGTGTGGAAGTCGAGAACATTATCTCGGAAAGCAAAAATGGGTATGTTTGAAGGAATAGTGGTTCCAACAATGTTGTATGGTTGCGAGGCGTGGGCTATGGATAGAGTTGTGCGCAGGAGGATGGATGTGCTGGAAATGAGATGTTTGAGGACAATGTGTGGTGTGAGGTGGTTTGATCGAGTAAGTAACGTAAGGGTAAGAGAGATGTGTGGAAATAAAAAGAGCGTGGTTGAGAGAGCAGAAGAGGGTGTTTTGAAATGGTTTGGGCACATGGAGAGAATGAGTGAGGAAAGATTGACCAAGAGGATATATGTGTCGGAGGTGGAGGGAACGAGGAGAAGAGGGAGACCAAATTGGAGGTGGAAAGATGGAGTGAAAAAGATTTTGTGTGATCGGGGCCTGAACATGCAGGAGGGTGTAAGGAGGGCAAGGAATAGAGTGAATTGGAGCGATGTGGTATACAGGGGTTGACGTGCTGTCAGTGGAGTGAATCAAGGCATGTGAAGCGTCTGGGGTAAACCATGGAAAGCTGTGTAGGTATGTATATTTGCGTGTGTGGACGTGTGTATGTACATGTGTATGGGGGAGGGGGTTGGGCCATTTCTTTCGTCTGTTTCCTTGCGCTACCTCGCAAACGCGGGAGACAGCGACAAAGTATAAAAAAAAAAAAAAAAAAAAAAAAAAATGATTCATGGTGAGGTGCCTGAGGATTGGCGGAATTCTTGCATAGTGCCATTGTACAGAGGCAAAGCGGATAAAGAGGAGTGCTCAAATTTCAGAGGTATAAGTTTGTTGAGCATTCCTGAGAAATTATATGGGAGGGATTTGATTCAGAGGGTGAAGGCATGTACAGAGTATCAGACTATGGAAGAGCAGTGTGGTTTCAGAAGTGGTAGAGGATATATGGATCAAGTGTTTGCTTTGAAGAATGTATGCGACACATACGTAGAAAAGCAAATGGAATTGTATGTAGCATTTATGGGTCTGCAGAAGGCATATGACAGAGTTGATAGAGATGTTCTGTGGAAGGTATTAAGAATATATGGTGTGGGAGGCAAGTTGTTAGAAGCAGTGAAAAGTTTTTATCCAGGATGTAAGGCATGTGTACGTGTAGGAAGAGAGGAAAGTGATTGGTTCTCAGTGAATGTAGGATTGGGGTAGGGGTGTTTGATATCTTCTTGGCTGTTTAATTTGCTTATGGATGGGGTTGTTAGGAAGGTGAATGCAAGAGTTTTGGAAAGAGGGGCAAGTATGCAGTCTGTTGTGGATGAGAGAGCTTGGGAAGTGAGTCAGTTGTTGTTCGCTGATGATACAGCGCTGGTGGCTGATTCAAATTAGAAACTGCAGCAAGTGGTGGCTGAGTTCTGCAAAGTGTGTGAAAGAAGAAAGTTGAGAGTAAATGTGAATAAGAGCAAGGTTATTAGGTACAGTAGGGTTGAGCGTCAAGTCAATTTGGAGGTAAGTTTGAATGGAGAAAAACTGGAGGAAGTGAAGTGTTTTAGATATCTGGGAGTGAATTTGGAAGCGTATGGAACCATGGAAGCGGTAGTGAATCATAGGGTGGGGGAGGGGGGCGAAAGTTCTGGGAGCTTTGAAGAATGTGTGGAAGTCGAGAATATTATCTCCGAAAGCAAAAATGGATATGTTTTAAGGAATAGTGGTTCCAACAATGTAGTATGGTTGCTAGGTTTGGGCTATGGATAGAATTGTGCGGAGGAGGGTGGATGTCCTGGAAATGAGATGTTTGAGGACAATATGTGGTGTGAGGTGGTTTTGTCGAGTAAGTAATAATAGGGTAAGAGAGATGTGTGGTAATAAAAAGAGTGTGGTTGAGAGAGCAGAAGAGAGTGTTTTGATATGGTTTGGTCACATGGAGAGAATGAGTGAGGAAAGATCGACCAAGAGGATATATGTATCAGAGGTGGAGGGAACGAGAAGTGGGAGACCAAATTGGAGGTGGAAAGATGGAGTGAGAAAGATTTTGAGTGATCGGGGCCTGAACATGCAGGAGGGTGAAAGGCGTCCGAGGAATAGAGTGAGCTGGGACGATGTGGTATACCGGGTTCGACCTGTCAATGGATTGATCCAGACCATGTGAAGCTTCTGGGGTAAACCATCGAAAGTTCTGTGGGGCCTGTATGCGGAAAGGGAGCTGTGGTTTCGATGCATTATTACATGACAGCTAGAGACAAAGTTTGAACGAATGGGGCCTTTGTTGTCTTCCTATCTCTACCTCGCACACATGAAGGGGGGGGGAGCCATTTCATTAGTGGCAGGGTGGTGATGGGAATGAATAAAGGTAGTCAGTATGAATTATGTACATGTGTATGTATGTACATGTCTGTGTGTGTATATATGAATATGCGTTGAGATGCATAGGTATGTATATTTGCGTGTGTGGATATGTCCGTATATACATATGTATGTGGATGGGTTGCGCCATTCTTTCGTCTGTTTCCTTGCGCTACCTCGCTAAATCGGGACACAGCGAGAAAGCAATTATATATATATATATATATATATATATATATATATATATATATATATATATATATATATATGTTATCTTGTTTTGTCGCTGTCTCCCGCGTTTGCAAGGCAGCGCAAGGAAACAGACGAAAGAAATGGCCCAACCCACCCCCATACACATGTATATACATGTACGTCCACACACGCAAATATACATACCCATAAATCTTAATGTACACATATATATACACACACAGACACATACATATATACACATGCGCACAATTCACACTGTCTGTCTTTGTTCATTCCCATGGCCACCTCACCACACATGGAATAACATCCTTCTCCCCCCTCATGTGTGCGAGGTAGCGCTAGGAAAAGACAACAAAGGCCCCATTCGTTCACACTCAGTCTCTAGCTGTCATGCAATGATGCCCGAAACCACAGCTCCCTTTCCACATCCAGGCCCGAAACCACAGCTCCCTTTCCACATCCAGGCCCCACATAACTTTCCATGGTTTACCCCAGACGCTTCACATGCCCTGATTCAATCCATTCCCAGCACGTCGATCCCGGTATACCACATCGATCGAATTCACAGTATTCCATGCCCGCCTTTCACCCTCCTGAATGTTTAGGTACCGATCACTCAAAATCTCTTTCACTCCACCTTTCCACCTCCAAATTGGTCTCCCACTTCTCCTCGTTCCCTCCACCTCCGACACAAATATCCTCTTGGTCAATCTTTCCTCACTCATTCTCTCCATGTGCCCAACCATTTCAAAACACCCTCTTCTGCTATCTCAACCACGCTCTTTTTATTTCCACACATCTCTCTTACCCTTACATTACTTACTCGATCAAACCACCTCACACCACATATTGTCCTCACACATCTCATTTCCAGCACATCCACACTCCTGCAAACAAATCTATCCATAGCCCACGCCTCACAACCATACAACATTGCTGGAGCCGCTATTCCTTCAAACATAGCCATTTTTGCTTTCGGAGATATTATTCTCGACTTCCACACATTCTTAAAGGCTCACAGGATTTTCGCCCCCTCCCCCACCCTATGATTCACTTCCGCTTCTATGGTTCCATCCGCTGCCATATCCACTCCCAGATATCTAAAACACTTTACTTCCTCCAGTTTTTCTCCATTCAAACTTACCTCCCAATTAACTTGAGCCTCAACCCTACTGTACCTAATAACCTTGCTCTTATTCTCATTTACTCTTAACTTTCTTCTTTCACACACTTTACCAAATTCAGTCACCAGCTTCTGCGGTTTCTCACCTGAATCAGCCACCAGGTTGGTTTCAGAAGTGGTATAGGATATGTGGATCAGGTGTTTCCTTTGAAGAATGTATGTAATTAATACTTAGAAAAGCAAATGGATTTGTATGTAGCATTTATGGATCTGGAGAAGGCATATGATAGAGTTGATAGACATGTTCTGTGGAAGGTACTAAAAATATATGATGTGGGAGGCAAGTTGTTAGAAGTAGTGAAAGGTTTTTTATCGAAGATGTAAGGCATATGTACGTGTAGGAAGAGAGGAAAGTGATTGGTTCTAAGTGAATGTAGGTTTGCGGCAGGGGTGTATGATGTCTCTATGGTTGTTCAATTTGTTTATGGATGGGGTTGTTAGGGAGGTAAATGCAAGAGTTTTGGAAAGAGGGGCAAGTATGAAGTCTGTTGGGGATGAGAGAGCTTGGGAAGTGAGTCAGTTGTTGTTCGCTGATGATACAGCGCTGGTGGCTGATTCATGTGAGAAACTGCAGAAGCTGGTGACTGAGTTTGGTAAAGTGTGTGGAAGAAGAAAGTTAAGAGTAAATGTGAATAAGAGCAAGGTTATTAGGTACAGTAGGGTTGAGGGTCAAGTCAATTGGGAGGTGAGTTTGAATGGAAAAAAACTGGAGGAAGTGAAGTGTTTTAGATATCTGGGAGTGGATCTGGCAGCGGATGGAACCATGGAAGCGGAAGTGGATCATAGGGTGGGGGAGGGGGCGAAAATTCTGGGGGCCTTGAAGAATGTGTGGAAGTCGAGAACATTATCTCGGATAGCAAAAATGGGTATGTTTGAAGGAATAGTGGTTCCAACAATGTTGTTTGGTTGCGAGGCGTGGGCTATGGATAGAGTTGTGCGCAGGAGGATGGATGTGCTGGAAATGAGATGTTTGAGGACAATGTGTGGTGTGAGGTGGTTTGATCGAGGGAGTAACGTAAGGGTAAGAGAGATGTGTGGAAATAAAAAGAGCGTGGTTGAGAGAGCAGAAGAGGGTGTTTTGAAGTGGTTTGGGCACATGGAGAGGATGAGGAAAGATTGACCAAGAGGATATATGTGTCGGAGGTGGAGGGAGCAAGGAGAAGAGGGAGACCAAATTGGAGGTGGAAAGATGGAGTGAAAAAGATTTTGTGTGATCGGGGCCTGAACATGTAGGAGGGTGAAAGGCGGGCAAGGAATAGAGTGAATTGGAGCGATATGGTATACCGCGGTTGACGTGCTGTCAGTGGATTGAATCAAGGCATGTGAAGCGTCTGGGGTAAACCATGGAAAGCTGTGTAGGTATGTATATTTGCGTGTGTGGACATATGTATATACATGTGTATGGGGGGGGGGTTGGGCCATTTCTTTCGTCTGTTTCCTTGCGCTACCTCACAAACGCGGGAGACAGCGTTTTTTTTTTTTTTTTTTTTTTTTTTTTTTTTTTTTCCAAAAGAAGGAACAGAGGAGAGGTCCAGGTGAGGATATTCCCTCAAAGGCCCAGTCCTCTGTTCCTAACGCTACCTCGCTATTGCGGGAAATAGCGAATGGTATGAAAAAAAAAAAAAAAAAAAAAATATATATATATATATATATATATATATATATATATATATATATATATATATATATAAATATATATATATATGTATATATATATATATTTTTTTTTTTTTTTTTTTTTTTATACTTTGTCGCTGTCTCCCGCGTTTGCGAGGTAGCGCAAGGAAACAGACGAAAGAAATGGCCCAACCCCCCCCCCCCATACACATGCACATACACACGTCCACACACGCAAATATACATACCTACACAGCTTTCCATGGTTTACCCCAGACGCTTCACATGCCTTGATTCAGTCCACTGACAGCACGTCAACCCCTGTATACCACATCGCTCCAATTCACTCTATTCCTTGCCCTCCTTTCACCCTCCTGCATGTTCAGGCCCCGATCACACAAAATCTTTTTCACTCCATCTTTCCACCTCCAATTTGGTCTCCCTCTTCTCCTCGTTCCCTCCACCTCCGACATATATATCCTCTTGGTCAATCTTTCCTCACTCATTCTCTCCATGTGCACAAACCATTTCAAAACACCCTCTTCTGCTCTCTCAACCACGCTCTTTTTATTTCCACACATCTCTCTTACCCTTACGTTACTTACTCGATCAAACCACCTCACACCACACATTGTCCTCAAACATCTCATTTCCAGCACATCCATCCTCCTGCGCACAACTCTATCCATAGCCCACGCCTCGCAACCATACAACATTGTTGGAACCACTATTCCTTCAAACATACCCATTTTTGCTTTCCGAGATAATGTTCTCGACTTCCACACATTTTTCAAGGCTCCCAAAATTTTCGCCCCCTCCCCCACCCTATGATCCACTTCCGCTTCCATGGTTCCATCCGCTGACAGATCCACTCCCAGATATCTAAAACACTTCACTTCCTCCAGTTTTTCTCCATTCAAACTCACCTCCCAATTGACTTGACCCTCAACCCTACTGTACCTAATAACCTTGCTCTTATTCACATTTACTCTTAACTTTCTTCTTCCACACACTTTACCAAACTCAGTCACCAGCTTCTGCAGTTTCTCACATGAATCAGCCACCAGCGCTGTATCATCAGCGAACAACAACTGACTCACTTCCCAAGCTCTCTCATCCCCAACAGACTTCATACTTGCCCCTCTTTCCAGGACTCTTGCATTTACCTCCCTAACAACCCCATCCATAAACAAATTAAACAACCATGGAGACATCACACACCCCTGCCGCAAACCTACATTCACTGAGAACCAATCACTTTCCTCTCTTCCTACACGTACACATGCCTTACATCCTCGATAAAAACTTTTCACTGCTTCTAACAACTTGCCTCCCACACCATATATTCTTAATACCTTCCACAGAGCATCTCTATCAACTCTATCATATGCCTTCTCCAGATCCATAAATGCTACATACAAATCCATTTGCTTTTCTAAGTATTTCTCACATACATTCTTCAAAGCAAACACCTGATCCACACATCCTCTACCACTTCTGAAACCGCACTGCTCTTCCCCAATCTGATGCTCTGTACATGCCTTCACCCTCTCAATCAATACCCTCCCATATAATTTACCAGGAATACTCAACAAACTTATACCTCTGTAATTTGAGCACTCACTCTTATCCCCTTTGCCTTTGTACAATGGCACTATGCACGCATTCCGCCAATCCTCAGGCACCTCACCATGAGTCATACATACATTAAATAACCTTACCAACCAGTCAACAATACAGTCACCCCCTTTTTTAATAAATTCCACTGCAATACCATCCAAGCCTGCTGCCTTGCCGGCTTTCATCTTCCGCAAAGCTTTTACTACCTCTTCTCTGTTTACCAAATCATTTTCCCTAACCCTCTCACTTTGCACACCACCTCGACCAAAACACCCTATATCTGCCACTCTGTCATCAGACACATTCAACAAACCTTCAAAATACTCATTCCATCTCCTTCTCACATCACCACTACTTGTTATCACCTCCCCATTTACGCCCTTCACTGAAGTTCCCATTTGCTCCCTTGTCTTACGCACCCTATTTACCTCCTTCCAGAACATCTTTTTATTCTCCCTAAAATTTACTGATAATCTCTCACCCCATGTATATATATATGTATATATATTTATATATACATATATATATATATATATATATATATATATATATATATATATATATATATATATATATATATATATATATATATATATATATATATATATATATATATATATATATATATATATATATATATATATATATATATATATATATATATATATATATAATGAGTATACACCCGAACTATCATTCTTAATCAATATATCCTTTATGTCACCATAGATCCTGATATGGTGCAACAGTGTTGCACATCTGCGCAACAAACTATGAAAATCTTAAATCATTGTAAAAACTTAAGAGCTTCATCGGGTCATCTGTTCTGCCTATTTCAACACTTTGTCTTCTTCCTACCTTACAGCTGTTGAAAGTCCTTTCACTTCACTATGACTAGGAAAAAAACTGTGCTTCTTTGTTGCTGATTTCTATTACCTCAGATGTGTAAGATGCAGTCATGTCTATAACCTGTGTCCACGTTGTCGATATGAAAAAGAAGGCTAGGCCAATGTCCACTTCTTGCCTGTGTAGCTGCCCCGCCAAACCAAACCAGGATCCGTTTTCTAGCTTTCCTCCCCACGTCTCTCCTAAGATAACAGACAGTTGACAAATATTTTGCTGGATGTGATTTAGATGGTATCTTAGTTTAACTGTCGTATCTTTAAACATTATTGAAGACGATATTGCATTATCTTGACAATATTTCTTGTAACAATGTAAGCAAAAGTTTAGACTAATATCATGGACCTCAAATAGGGTTAGATACTACATAAAGCTTATCAAAATTTAGGCGGGACTTTCCTATCACAATTAGACGGAAACACGGTAAGAATGAATGAGTTTAAACATCCAGGCGTGTTCAGCATTCTTACTTGTCACTGACTAGCCAAGATCAAGGCAATGTGTCCATTAAAAAATCTCGTTAACACCGGCCATGCCAATTGAATGGAATATGTGAACTAATACATATATAGTGCATTGTTGTGGCAGCTCTTCTTGCAAACGCATTCTGTTAAAATGACCGAATATCTTTTTTTATCCCTCTCTAAATTCTTATGTTGTTTTATATCTCTTTCAGTACGGTTGGGAAATTTGTGTATGGTACTTCTTTATGTTTTCTGGACGTTACAATTTGAATCAATTGAATCACGTTCGGAGCGTATGTAGAACTCACTGGAGAACATGGGAATAGCTGCAGGTAGCCGGATGAGGCTGGGTGATACGTGCAGGCGGTGTGGGCGGACATGCTTGTTCATTGTCTGTTACACGGTGATGGAGCATGTAGTTGTAGTGTCTGTCCTAATCTATGTTCTGGATGTTCACCTCTGGTTATTGATCTTTAATGAAGAATGCTTCGGCAATATGTAGGCGCCTTATGTCTTGTTCAGAGCATAGTATCATTGTAGATTTAACAATTGTCCCTCGTGTGAGGATAATGTTATGCTCCTTGGTGACACGTAGACTGATGTGAGGTAAGTCTTTGGGATAATGTACAGGTTGTGCTTCCCACATAGGTCATACTTGTAAGGTACTCATAGCCTTCTCGTTGATATTTGAATTTATAAACTACGGTGGATAATTGTAATTATTTTTTTCTTTGATAAAGCTAGTTGTACATCATGAAACTGTACTTGTTTTTTGTTTTATTATTGTAGTCGATAACTTGTTTGACTCTGTCGTCTTATGTTGTGTGGTTGATATTTTGGCGACGATGTCTGGAAGCATATGGTTATTCGTCTGTATTTGGGTTGAAGCCTAGTTCCGGTAATATACGTAATATATTCTATGTGTTATTGTATTGCTTGGAGTTTCTGTGGGGGATAAGTGAAACAGTGGTGACAACAAGTACCATAGACAACATTACTATACCTTCAGGTGTTTCTCTAAACTCCAGAGTTACGTTGAGGACGCGAGCGGCAGCCTTAACAGTGTCAACATCTATACCGTAGCGGAACAGGACTGTCCCATTTTCTGCTCGGTGGAAGAAATTAACCGGCTCAAAGTGGAACGTTGATACCTGTGGGTGAGAGAGTACATGTCGCTAGGTGACTTGCCCTCACTAGCAACAACACACTCATACCTTTAACATCTCGTAGTTCTGTAAGCGTTGCATAGACAGATAATGTATCAAAACGAGTTACAGTTGAAAAACGGATGCTGAAGACTATAAGACAATAGTGACGATTAGTGATACATGATCAAGTGAACCTTTAGAGAAAAAATTGCTTTGATATTAGATATTCCATAACAATCGAAAAATTTCACCTCTCCTGTATCGCGATACAAAGGAATACAAAGGATTTCAAACAGAATCAGACAACTGGGTCTTAGCCAGGCTGTTCATCATAGTGGAAAAGTTCAGAAACTCACGGAATAGTGTGGCAAGACCGGAAACAGAGCTTTTTCTAGTAGAAAAGCATGTAAGCTTTATATACAATTAACGGGTTGGAAAAAAGAATATATATATATATATATATATATATATATATATATATATATATATATATATATATATATATATATATATATATATATATATATATATATATATATATATACAAATCTTCACCTTAGCCTCCACAAGATAATGATCAGACATCCCTACAGTTGCACCTCTCAGCACATTAACATCCAAAAGTCTATCTTTCGCGCGCCTGTCAATTAACACGTAATCCAATAACGCTCTCTGGCCATCTCTCCTACTTACATACGTATACTTATGTATATCTCGCTTTTTAAACCAGGTATTCCCAATCACCAGTCCTTTTTCAGCACATAAATCTACAAGCTCTTCACCATTTCCATTTACAACACTGAACACCCCATGTATACCAATTATTCCCTCATCTGCCACATTACTCACCTTTGCATTCAAATCACCCATCACTATAACCCGGTCTCGTGCATCAAAACCACTAACACACTCATTCAGCTGCTCCCAAAACACTTGCCTCTCATGATCTTTCTTCTCATGCCCAGGTGCATATGCACCAATAATCACCCATCTCTCTCCATCAACTTTCAGTTTTACCCATATTAATCTAGAATTTACTTTCTTACATTCTATCACATACTCCCACAAGTCCTGTTTCAGGAGTACTGCTACTCCTTCCCTTGCTCTTGTCCTCTCACTAACCCCTAACTTTACTCCCAAGACATTCCCAAACCACTCTTCCCCTTTACCCTTGAGCTTCGTTTCACTCAGAGCCAAAACATCCAGGTTCCTTTCCTCAAACATACTACCTATCTCTCCTTTATCACATGTTGGTTACATCCACACACATTTAGACACCCCAGTCTGAGCCTTCGAGGAGGATGAGCACTCCCCGCGTGACTCTTTCTTCTGTTTCCCATTTTAGAAAGTTAAAAAATACAAGGAGGGGAGGATTTCTGGCCCCCCGCTCCCGCCCCCTCTAGTCGCCTTCTACGACACGCGAGGAATGCGTGGGAAGTATTCTTTCACCCCTATCCCCAGGGATAATATATATATATATATATATATATATAAATATATATATATATATATATATATATATATATATATATATATATATATATATATATATATATACACATATATATATACATACACATACACACGCACATTTACACACGTACACACATATACATATATATACATATGAAAAAAGTAAGAAATAATTTAGAAAACTAAAACCTCTAGCTTGAAATGAAATGAGAAAATGAATGTCACATAATGGTTCAACCTCTGGCTATGGAAAAGGGAAATGTATAATTTATTTACACAAACGCCAATAGTAGTTCTCATCAATTTAACCACTGTATCAGTAATCTTCAATGTCTAAGCTACATTTTTTTTTTTCCAATTTCACTATTTTCTTGTCAAAGCACCATGTATGAAAACTATCACTCCAGTAACACAACTATAAACATTTACTTCAGAAAAGAAGAGTGAATGTTGGGGTGAAGAGGGTGGTGAGAGTAAGTGAGCTTGGGAAGGAGACTTGGGTGAGGAAGTACCAGGAGAGACTGAGTACAGAATGGAAAAAGGTGAGAACAATGGAAGTAAGGGGAGTGGGGGAGGAATGGGATGTATTTAGGGAATCAGTGATGTCCTGCGCAAAAGATGCTTGTGGCATGAGAAGAGTGGGAGATGGGTTGATTAGAAAGGGTAGTGAGTGGGGGGATGAAAGAGTAAGATTATTAGTGAAAGAGAAGAGAGAGGCATTTGGACGATTTTTGCAGGCAAAAAATGCAATTGAGTGGGAGATGTATAAAAGAAAGAGACAGGAGGTCGAGAAAGGTGCAAGAGGTGAAAAACAGGGCATATGAGAGTTGGGGTGAGAGAGTATCATTAAATTTTAGGGAGAATAAAAAGATGTTCTGGAAGGAGGTAAATAAAGTGCGTAAGACAAGGGAGCAAATGGGAACTTCAGTGAAGGGCGCAAATTGGGAGGTGATAACAAGTAGTGGTGATGTGAGAAGGAGATGGAGTAAGTATTTTGAAGGTTTGTTGAATGTGTTTGATAATATAGTGGCAGATATAAGGTGTTTTGGTCGAGGTGGTGTGCAAAGTGAGAGGGTTAGGGAAAATGATTTGGTAAACAGAGAAGAGGTAGTAAAAGCTTTGCGGAAGATGAAAGCCGGCAAGGCAGCAGGTTTGGATGGTATTGCAGTGGAATTTATTAAAAAAGGGGGTGACTGTATTATTGACTGGTTGGTAAGGTTATTTAATGTGTGTATGACTCATGGTGAGGTGCCTGAGGATTGGCGGAATGCATGCATAGTGCCATTGTACAAAGGCAAAGGGGATAAGAGTGAGTGCTCAAATTGTAGAGGTATAAGTTTGTTTAGTATTCCTGGTAAATTATATGGGTATTGATTGAGAGGGTGAAGGCATGTACAGAGCACCAGATTGGGGAAGAGCAGTGTGGTTTCAGAAGTGGTAGAGGATGTGTGGATCAGGTATTTGCTTTGAAGAATATATGTGAGAAATACTTAGAAAAGCAAATGGATTTGTATGTAGCATTTATGGATCTGGAGAAGGCATATGAGAGAGTGGAAGGTATTAAGAATATATGGTGTGGGAGGCAAGTTGTTAGAAGCAGTGAAAAGCTTTTCTCCAGGATGTAAGGCATGTGTACGTGTAGGAAGAGAGGAAAGTGATTGGTTTTCAGTGAATGTAGGTTTGCGACAGAGGTGTGTGATGTCTCCATGGTTGTTTAATTTGTTTATGGATGGGGTTGTTAGGGAGGTGAATGCAAGAGTTTTGGAAAGAGGGGCAAGTATGAAGTCTGTTTTGGATGAGAGAGCTTGGGAAGTGAGTCAGTTGTTGTTCGCTGATGGTACAGCGCTGGTGGCTGATTCATGTGAGAAACTGCAGAAGCTGGTGACTGAGTTTGGTAAAGTTTGTGAAAGAAGAAAGATAAGAGTAAATGTGAATAAGAGCAAGGTTATTAGGTACAGTAGGGTTGAGGGTCAAGTCAATTGGGAGGTGAGTTTGAATGGAGAAAAACTGGAGGAAGTAAAGTGTTTTAGATATCTGGGAGTGGATCTGGCAGCGGATGGAACCATGGAAGCGGAAGTGAATCATAGGGTGGGGGAGGGGGCAAAAATCCTGGGAGCCTTGAAGAATGTGTGGAAGTCGAGAATATTATCTCGGAAAGCAAAAATGGGTATGTTTGAAGGAATAGTGGTTCCAACAATGTTGTATGGTTGCGAGGCGTGGGCTATGGATAGAGTTGTGCGCAGGAGGATGGATGTGCTAGAAATGAGATGTTTGAGGACAATTTGTGGTGTGAGGTGGTTTGATCGAGTAAGTACCGTTAGGGTAAGAGAGATGTGTGGAAATAAAAAGAGCGTGATTGAGAGAGCAGAAGAGGGTGTTTTGAAATGGTTTGGGCACATGGAGAGAATGAGTGAGGAAAGATTGACGAAGAGGATATATGTGTCGGAGGTGGAGGGAACGAGGAGAAGTGGGAGACCAAATTGGAGGTGGAAAGATGGAGTAAAAAAGATTTTGTGTGATCGGGGCCTGAACCTGCAGGAGGGTGAAAGGAGGGCAAGGAATAGAGTGAATTGGATCGATGTGGTATACCGGGGTTGACGTGCTGTCAGTGGATTTTGAATTAGGGCATGCGAAGCGTCTGAGGTAAACCATGGAAAGCTGTGTAGATATGTATATTTGCGTGTGTGGACGTATGTATATACATGCGTATGGGGGTGGGTTGGGCCATTTCTTTCGTCTGTTTCCTTGCGTTACCTCGCAAACGCGGGAGACAGTGAAAAAAAAAAAAAAAAATATATATATATATATATATATTTTTTTTTTTTTTTTTTTTTTTTTTTTTATACTTTGTCGCTGTCTCCCGCGTTTGCGAGGTAGCGCAAGGAAACAGACGAAAGAAATGGCCCAACCTACCCCCATACGCATGTATATACATACGTCCACACACGCAAATATACATACCTACACAGCTTTCCATGGTTTACCCCAGACGCTTCACATGCCTTGATTCAATCCATATATATATATATATATATATATATATATATATATATATATATATATATATATATATATATATATATATATATATATATATATATATATATATATATATATATATATATATTCTATGCTTTAACTTCCCAATGGTAGTCCTTTTGATTTCTCTGGATGGTAAATCATCCTACATGTTCATGTTCATTCCTGATGCAATAGAAGTTTCTTCGCTTCATTCGAGATGAAATGTTAAACGAGTTTACATCTGTTACCGCGGGTAAAATCACACTATTCTATGGTAAAATACCTTGTCAGATCAAGATTGTCGAAGCCTTTGGCAGCTTTGAATACTGTATTAGATGACCTCTTAACTATATCATTTTGAAGCTAAATAAATCTAATTCGTTTACCTGGTACTTATTGGATGTTGATATCAACCTGTAATCTTTCACCAAGGAGAGTGACCAAAACTAAACACAATATTCAAGAACGACTGGCACCAGTCAATTGTAAAGAGTGAAGATAATTTTCCTTGGGTTGTATCGGAATTCTTACCAACGTATCTAAGATTTTTCTATACTTTTTTACTGCTTCTCTGGATAACTTACTTGCTTTTCCATAACCAGGCATTATTACAACCAGATCTTTTTTCCTCATGCACATTTTGTGGTTTAACATCATCCATATTAATCACTGCTCTTATTTTCGGCCAAACAGTCACTGTCCTAAAAATCTATACCATGTGACTTTTGTTAGTAGCCTTTGATATTACTTTAAATAACATAATAATATCCTTTTTCTCTAGTCAGTCATATTATAAACAAAATTTGATTATCAATATCATTTCCTACACTTCAACCTTATTATACCTATTGTCAACCCACCTTAAGCACGGCGCCCTGAAAGTCAGACAGTTTGTCAGGGAAGAGGTCTAACTGGCGGGTGAACCTGTGGTGGTACCAGGTGTTGATACGCCTCACTCCCGGACCCCAGTACAGCTGGTTCATGTACAGCACCCACTCCCACTCGGTGCCAGACTGTGGGATAGATCATAAGCTATGGTACAGCTGGTTCATGTACAGCACCCACTCGCCCTGGGTGCCAGACTGTGGGACAGATCATAAGCTATAGCACAGCTGGTTCGTACACAGTACTACCAGAGGTTTCCGCAGGTCAAAG